>NW_027460280.1:60333679-60526179 GCF_050947875.1 Dermacentor variabilis | reverse complement strand
GCTTAACTCTTGGGAACCATTCAAGCTTTGTGGCTTGAAACCGGCACACAGCTACAATTTTACTGATGATTTCCTTGGAATATATCCTTATTGGCTTCACGCCTATACGTCAGCGTTCTAGGATGGCAGTTCGGAACGAAGGCCACGGTCGCATGCACGCACGTTTCTCTCGTACCAAAGTCGCTCTTTGAAACGTCTGGTGCATGTCTCCTGTTTCTCTTATTATTCCCTTGTGACAGCTAGCGCTCTGAGACGCTGTGTTGTACTGCACTGCCTTCGGGATGGGTCCACATTTTTTTGTTAGACGGATACCTCATGAGCGGACGAGAGTCCGCCTTTATTGATATCGCATTAAAAAAACGCAATAGCGCTTTTACAGCCTTGTGTGCCGATGAGCGGCGAGGTCTGTCTCCGTAGATAAAGGGCTGCCATGGCGTATGGGGCTGCTAATCCAACGGAGAGCGACCGTCTCTGTGCATCAGATGAGGAGCACCACACGGAAGGTGACGAATGGTCTCTCGCCACAACCGCCCACAGCACACGCAGCGCTGTCAGTCATTCCGATGAAGGCGCGGAGCTTTTTTTGTAAATGCAACTTCGAGCCATAGCCCCGAATCACCACTTATGCAAAGCCAATTAAGTGCTTTGCGTGACTTTTGCCTGGTATATTTGGGCGTGGCATGGCGCTTGGCCACCGTCTTCAACGCCGCACCCTTATGCGAAAAATCTGTGTCGCGTCAAGCAAGTAGAAAGGACTTACGGCTGAGGAAAACATTATCTTTGGGCGATGGAGAACGTCCCTCTCATCCAACAAGGAGTGCACAGAGTTTGCGCTGTGTGGAGGTATACCTTTTTGACCAAAGAATGCGCCACGCCTTCAAGTACAGTGCAATTCAGCGATCACGTGATGCGCCACTGACTCTTTTGTAGTAGGCTTGGAAAGTATTTCCACCCCTACGGAACAATTTAGCACCATGAAGCAATGTTTTTTTTTTTTTCGCCCATCAGCGATGTGCCCCACCTGGGGAAAACGCATGACCTCCTCGCTGGAAAAGGAGGGGAATTGTCACTTGACTCCCCTGCCAATCAAAAGACAGGCAGTTGCGTCTGTCACGTGACTCTATGGCCAATCAGAATGAAGACAGTGCGTTTGTTACGTGACCTTGCTGCAAAACTCTTACCCTATAGGCCCGATGACTTGTGGGGACGCGCAACTCTCACGCGCCCCCTGATGTTGTTTTCGCCGCATGACTCTCGCGTCTCCTGTAATCCGGCGTCTCCCCGTACCTAAGCGCCGGCGGCGGTCGGTGCGGATTCATCATATGATGGTGCAAGTGTTGAGCTGCTAACGCCACCTAACAGCGGGGTTACTCGGGCCCAAAAGGGAGCAGCCTGTGCCAGGGTTGCCAGGTATGGCTACTTTGCGCCAAATGGGCTACTTTAGAAGGCTTGTGGTGGGAAAGTTTTCGGGTTGGCTAGTTATCGCGATTTCCTGGCTTTTTTTTTTTTTCATTTTTTGAACCTGGTAACCCTGACAACTGTGCTCTTTGGCTTAGTTAATGAGTGGTGCGGACACTTCGCGCGCGCGCCGACCCATTCTTCGCGTCCCGAGAAAGGCTTAGGAGCACGACACCGGAATTGACGAACTCGATTCTGCGAACGCGCCACCGTTCGCGTGACCGTACACGCGAACGATTAGGCAATGGTGTCTAGCATGCGGGCGAACATATTCGCTCGCTACCCGGTCGCGGTGAGTCGGACTTCCTCGATTTGTCGCGCGCCCAGCGGCATGTTCTGTGGATGTAGTAGTTCGGCTGGCTATATATCGGTGTATAAAAGGCTAATAAATGCCCTTGCGATTGTCGGCACTACTGTGTTGCCGTTCCTTTGTCCTAAGAGCACGTGCGAGACCACACAGACTCTACTTCTATTGTAACATCAGGGTTATTTTAAGCGACCCCGTCATCTAGAAAAACCTCTCCATCGTCAATTTCAATATCCTTCAGTCACGTTGCAAATAAGTTGTTCAAGTTTTTGCTAAAACACCGTCTTCGTCCCTGCCAAGCCACCTCGTCTTATGACGTCCATGACCGGTCAACCTCGATCACTACAACATAGTGTAACGTCGGACGGCAGGCCTAAGGAATGCGAGTTCGACGTCCACAAGAATACACAGGAAATTTGCCCCTCAACGACAAAGTCTGACTGGAGGTTGTAGGTGGAAAACCTTGACGAGTAGCGCCATGGTCGATGTTTCTTGCGCTACTCGTCAAGGTTTTCAGCTATGAATCAATTGGGTCAAACAAAAGTTTTATTGGAGGTTGTAGCCATTGTAACTGTATCAAGGAGTTCAGAATGTACATTCTGCAGCGCCTCTTACTATAGGGTTCAACATTTTAGGTTTTTATTTTCGTCAAAATTTGGGTGCACTTTCTTTCATTTCTTATTTCCGCCCGAATTTTTTTTAGCTGAACTTTCACTGACTTTCGATAATTTTTCGCGCCGAGCTTACCATTGTTGTTGTTGTTGTTGTTGTTGAGTATCTGATTCACTAATTTTGTTGGCGTAGAAATGTGTTGCACGACTGCACGTCCTGCTCGTTGATACTATTGTTGCGCCCAATACGCGGAATAACAGTTTTCGAGAAGCCCTCATAGCAAGGACACAACTCCATACGATTTAAGACAGTGCATTTGATTTTTGAGCAGAAATGGGATATGTAGTTATTTGCAAGGTTCTGCGGCTACGGCGTTCCGACGAATAATACCGAAGTAGAAAGCGTGAGCCATTCCACACTGTGAAGGTGGATGACCAGCGAAGCTGTTTAGCACACGACACAGAGGTGTCGTAGAATTTTGAACAAAGGTACGAGCACATTTATTGTCCTGATCGGTGGTCATCGGAACGACAGGTATGCACACACATTCCGGTATGACCTCTGTTATAAAATGCGTAGGCATTTGTATGCCTACCCAACGAGAAATTTATCCGTCACGTAAGAATATGAATGGCTCATACCCCCGTAAGCAAGCTTGAAAAATGAAATACCAGCACTACAATTCAGAAATCCCGGCAAATTGCCCAGACTGCCCAGAACCCTATTGCTCACTCTCGCACATGCTTTGGCAATGTACCGCGTTACCAGAGGGCCCTCTCTCCAGTGAGCCCGAATGGGAAGAAGCCCTCAAAAGCCCGGACCTCAAACTCCAACTCAAAGCCGTCCAGAGGGCCCAAGAACTGGCGGAGCGTTCCCGTCCCGACTTGGGCGTCGCCTACGGTTTCGGCCCAAGGAGCTCCCCGCGTGCGATCTCCAACGGCTTAGATCCCTCAGGACCTCAATAAAGTTCTTGACTGACTGACAGCTGGGAGTCTACTGATCTTGAAAATGGAGCCTATTCATAACTAATCTAAAGGAAATGCATATCCAATTAGTGATGAGACGTATAAGCTTTTGTACAGAATGAAGCGATTTTCCATCAAATTCGGAAGCTGAGTTTTTGCGCACGCAGATTTGTTGAAGGACATGAAAAATACACGGAACCCTAGTCATAAACAGGTTCACTGAAAAAAAAGAGAAAGAAATACAAGGTAGATAGGACCCCTCTTTGCTACCACTGAACTTGCCCGCATCATCTACTGCATTGGCCGCCGCGTGATGACTGCTGTCAGAGTTGGAGAGGTCGATCCCGCCGCTGGCATACAGTTGTAAGGGTTGTAGGTCGTAGGGAGGAACTTGGGGGGACAGGACTAGGCGTACAGGATTTATTTAGAGTATTTACATTTTAAACAAGAGATACATCGACAGTCTAGCGTGGCTCCCAAATGGAGCACGCAAGACGAGCATACAGCACACAGCTCACGAGCACGATGACGAGCACGAGCACACTTAGCAGCCGACAAACAGCCGCTTATAAACACTCCGTTTTCCCTAGATCCCTAGGTGAGGGAAAAACGGCAGTTCACCGCCGATTCGCTGCGTCAAACGTCAACGCAGTCGACCCGCCGGTTGTCCATTATCTTGAGTCTTGAAAGGCGCGTCTTATTCCCCGAGCTGACCCCCGCACGGTGGCCGCCGGTTGTCCATTGTCTTGCATCCTGTAGTCGCCACGTGTGTCAGCAGACTGTGACGAATCCTGGGGCCCACGTACCGCAAAGCACCCTTTTGTTAGGGAAGCTCTTCTTGGTGCAGAGAGACCATATCGGCGGTGGCGGGTTCAGTAACAATAGTTGGTCCGCCGATCGCGTTTAGTCACAACGGCGCCGAGGGTGTGTTGAAGCGGCACCTCGAGGTCCCTACGAAATGAGTCGCCGCAGCAATTGTGATAGGCTTCCATGGTTCTCTTCGGGGAGGCTCGCAACGCTCGCAGCTGCAGCTGGCTGAGAAAACTTGCATGTTGCCACCTCGGCAGGCCATTCCTAACACTGCAAGGACCCGGGCTAGGGCTCCCACGACATTTTCTGTGTACCCCACCTCTTCCCAATAGTCGTTTTAGGAGCTGCGACAGGCGAAACAGGCGCAAATAAGAAGAAAAGTACGGTATGCTATGGAGCGGCAGGCTGAAGCACGACCTCGCAAGTTGTTTTCACTGATCCTTTTCGGTTAAAGGGTCCCTCACCAGGCCTCATCGCAAATTTTCGTTATACACTGAAAACTGTGAAACACCGTGTTATTATCGTTTCGCCGAAATAATTTTTCAAATCGGTTTATTATTGGAGGTGACAAGGAATCGAATTCGCGGTTACTATACCGCCAGGAGGCGAACACGATTACCAACGTAGACTCAGGAACATGGATCAAAATAAATTGGTGGCTAAAGTGCACAAGTATTTGTAGCTAAAAAGTGTGGAAAAAGAATGTAGTAAGACGTCAAGAAAGTTGGCAACCAAGCACATGATAAATGAGAGTGTAGGTAGATAACCGAGAGGAATCAGAAGGAAAGAGAGAAAAACAGAGAGTGAATTGGATGGAAAGAGACCATGGAAATTTACAAGAATGAGAAAAAAAGAAATTAGAAAGGAAAGTTTGTACGTTAACATGAAGGGCCTTGTTATTAACATGAGCCTTGCTATTTGAGGCTCGAGCTGGTTGCCTAAGGACAAAAAATTACCGCCCCTTCCAATTCGTGAAGATGGTCGAACAGCGTAATACATTAGCATTACTTTAGTTACACCAAGTGTTACACCATGTAAGTTAAACTTCGCAAGTAGTCTTTATTGCAAATGTTTTGTTTCACCATTCTTTCACCTCATTTTCGCTTTTATGTGCTTCGCGTGGGGAGCATACTTTAGGAGTGCTTTTTTTTTTTTTTTGCGGTTCTCCCAGTGGGGTTTTTTTTTTTTTTGCGCGTGAAGTTTCTGTCTGTGTTTTTCCGTGATTTTTTTTTTTTCGCGTGCAAGTTGCTCCGCCTCTTTTTTGGGCGCCAGCGATGAGAGCAAGGTTTGCCGTGAAATAAAAACCATCTTATTGTTTTTTTATTCATTTTGCGCCTAATGGTTGCATTTGCTTGATCTTGCGTTGTCTCTTCTACCGCTTGACCTTGGGTTGTCACCTCTTGTGTCTGCACTGCTTGGTGTGCCTCCTCCGCTTGCAGTACTTTTGTCTGGAGACGTTGAATCTTGCATTGCTTGCTCTTGAGTTGACGGCAGATGACGGCGTTTACATTTCACAATCCCAGCCTTGTGCTTCAAAATTAAATCTGTCCGTCACGTGAGACAACGAATGGCTCATACCCCCGTAAACTCGGCCACCCCACTACGACGACAGAAGTGAAATTCTGCGCTAGAATGACGAGCGGCAACGGAGGCAGCTGTGGAAGGAGACGACGACGACGAACGCGGCAGCAGTGGCACGAGCGCGTTCGCGCGGTGTAGCGCCGAGGGGCGCCAACGAGCCAGCTGCGGAAGAACACGACGACGCTCGAGCCATTGCTGTTGATGATAGTTTTAGCTAACTCCGCTAACGACGGCACAGGGTACGCATAAACAGTAGCTGTAAAATTCGCAATTATTCGCAACTAGATAAGGCATATGTATGCTGCAGAAAAGATACGGAGACCACTGAGCACAATCTAATGGAATGCGAAGGGACTCGCTCGGCGAGACCATGTAGTACGCAGCGTACACCTTCAAGAAACCGCTTGTATTTAAAGTGGACGGTAGCCTAAACCTGTCAGGGGTCGATATAAGCAAGAGACGCTTAGGTGGAAAAAAGGCAGGGAAGAGATTGATACGACCGGATCATGTACCGGCATGGGCAGCGATACAAGGTAGATAGAGAAGTTTCGAGGGGAAAAGGTGATTAAGAAGATGCATACAAAATAATAGGATTGTGATGTTATTGGGTGCCGGATCACTCCAGGAAAAGGGAGAAGCAG
The DNA here is from genome assembly GCF_050947875.1 of Dermacentor variabilis. NCBI lineage: Eukaryota > Metazoa > Arthropoda > Arachnida > Ixodida > Ixodidae > Dermacentor > Dermacentor variabilis. The sequence continues at coordinate 60,519,805 of NW_027460280.1, read as the reverse complement.
CACGCGGAAGCACAAACACACATCAGACTTGTATTGACGCACATAACACAGAAAACGGCACACACACGTGACAGTTCCCAAAATACCTCATAGATGACATACAGCTATATCTATGTATCGGTGACTTATAATTGGCCTACAGTTCAGGCGGAAGCGCGTGTCGGCGTGTCAGAGACCTCGTGGAACCGATGTCGGCCAGCAGGGTCGGACAGCAGTGTCGGCCAGCCGGGTCGGACAGCCGGGTCGGACAGCCGGGTTAGACGGCCGCGTCGGACGGCCGGGTCGGACAGCCGGGTCGGACAGCCTGGTCGGACCGCCTCGCGGGGCTCAGGTGGCCCTGCGCAACAGTCGATATACGCGAGCCTCCACGTGCCCGGTTTCCCTCTGGCGGGGTTTGCGCTCGGGAGCCCACTGCCGCAGTCACCGGGTCGCGTCCACAGCTGGCGGGGTAGCCCTGTGGCCGCTCACCCGAACGCTCGATCGCCCCGGTTCAGGACCGCCAGCCCTCCTGGGCCAGTTGCCCAGCGGAAGAGCGGGGCGAGGTAATCTCTCAGCGGGCGACAGCGTTGACTCGGGTTTGGCGTAGTGGCGCGGACGGCGATAGCTCCTATGGGCCAGACGCCCAGCGAGGAAGCTGTTTTCCGTCCAACGCCGAACCTCACGCACTGCTCACGCCACGGGGCTATAGGCCACACTCTCGCGCCACGCTTTTTGAGGCGCCACTGCCGACGCTCCCAAATTGGTGTCGATGATGAAGATGGTCCTCTTCGCCACCGCACGGCGCACTGTCTTCATATCTTTATGCTTCCACTCCCGCGTACCGTATATTATCACAAGGATGAAAGACATGTAAAGCACACATGATTAAATCAAGCAGGCTAGGTGAATATTTCTGACCACCCAATTTCAATGGGGATGCCAATAGATAATCATCATCATCAAGCAGACACACTCTCAATTTGTCTTGAGTATGGGCTCGTCACGTGGTCAGGACGCGGTCCCTCGGTTGCTTCGGTTACCTCGGTAGTGTCCGCAAGCGACGTTCCTTCCTCGTCCTCTACCATACCAGAACCAAGGTAACCGAGGCAACCGAGGGACCGCCGTCGGGACCACGTAGCGAGCCCCAACCTAACCGGAGAGAACAGTCTTCAGCAGCACATGCTGCGGTTTCGCGTCAGCGAATTCATTGCCCATTTTGAGCCATATGTCGAGCTCTTGACATGACTATAAGCACGGGCGTACATGGCAGAACGTAAAGCGCATGGTCATGCACAGATGTTGGTTGAACACAGCAGGCTAAAGCAAACGTTGGTACAGGCGCGCGTCCATTATCCTTTAAAATGTCGTCCGATTTTCATTGACTCGGAAAGCGCCAGCATATTTCAATTGCACACTCGAACTGCCGTAGCACCTCCTGGCCAGCGCTGGTCTCCCATTTTCAGTTTAAATCAAAAACACTGGACCCTATTTATGGCCTGCATATTTTAATAGCGTTGCAGCTAACCCACGCGTAAAAAAAATTAACATGACACGACCTTCAAAGTATAGGTAACAGCAGAATTAGAGTCCCCAAATCCTCAGAAGAAAAAGAAAAGTTATCGGTATTCCATCTAGAACAGGTCTCAGAAGTAAAAGTGACGTTCCCACATTAGCAGCGAAACGATTAGCCTTACATAGGCTATTTTACAAGTGCCAGGAATCTATTCACGTCTACACATACGGTTCTGTAGTCAAAGAAAGTGCGACTGCAGCCTATGTTATACCATCAGGTAGAGCACACTTATCGACTAGGACGCACGTCGTCACCAACAATACTGGAATTAGTGGCACTTTTCCGAGTCACTTACATTATCAAAACATGAGACACCAAAAAAGTGGGTAATTCGTACGGAGTCCTTATTGGCTTTAGCATGTATTGAAAATATTGATGACAGCCAACCACACGCACGAGTAACATACGCAGCACTGAACAGTTTAACTCGGGTTGCTAAAATTAAGAGAACATGAAGTGATACTACAGTGGGTCCCGGGACATGCTGGTATAGCAGGCAACGAATTAGCGGACTCGTTGGCGAAATAGGCCCATAAAGATTCAGAAATTCAACTCCTTTATCACCAATGGAAACGCAACGTATATTGAGAGTACTAAAGAAGGACTTGTGTATGTCTACCTGGTTATATCGCACTGAATAGCCACACGATGTAACTAAAACTTGCTTCTATTATTTGTAATTACTAGCGCTTGTATATTACATGTTATACTCTTTTGTACACTGTGTATTCTCATCTGTTTACATGCTCATCATAGTCTACATCTCGGCCGCTTGTGCGTGTTTGTAACTGCTTACAAACTCATCGGGGTGCGACTTGCATTTGCCTTTTACATATATATGTTCGTAGGACATATGACCTGATAGGACATTGTGCTACAGATTTCTGTCTTTAGCCGGGGTTTCCCTTCTCATTTTCCTAGTACATATATTTCTTATATTGTTGTTTCTGCTATGCGAAAACGAGAAGAGGATTAATCCCTTTCTTTTAATTTCAATAAAAAAATAACATGCAGGATGTACTGTGACGTGCACAACATCGATGACCGTCGCTTTTTTGTAGGGTGATGCTCGCGACGGGGCACAACACAATTGGTAGAGTCACGCTGCAGGTAACGCAACGGAGGATACAGCGCCGGCCAACCGCGCATGTTGGCACCGCGCCTGAAGCAGTCGTTCGAGCCCGATAGCAAGCTGTTGCTCTACACTTTCGCCGGCGAGCTCGCGATTCTCTGGTCACGTGCACCTTGACCCAAAAATGGCTACGAAGGCAGCTTCTCCTGAGCTATGCTCACACTATGTGCTCACAAAGAGCAAGTGAAAAAATAAAAAAATAAAGAAGAAAAAACCGGGCGCAGTTATATGTACTTGCGCACAGCATATACTTGATCGCGTGGTCGCATATCGCGAAGGCAACCCGATATCAGTCGCCCATTGTTTCATCTATGTGATATACAGCAAGACAGATATGCCCCCATTCAATTCGTTTTTTTTTCTTTTTGTTCTGACGTAGTAGTTCTGCGGAAACCCGCAAGGACGAATTTTTCTTCAACTATGAGGCTTTCCTTTCGAGGAACCCGTATGGGTTTCCTTTGTAGCAATTGCTACGAACGGGTGGATGTCTGATTTTCCCTTTATTCTTTTGGTTCTAATCATTGACGAGAGCCAATGATCGTAGCCATTTATTAATCTTCATAACGCACATTCTTGGCGCTTCCCGTGAAATATAGATATCAGCAAGTGGTTATTTCGCTGAGCATTATAATTGAATAGCCAGCTAAATGTTTATAGATTACGATGTCACCATGGGCGACTCTTATGCTCACGAATGGGTCTGGATCCAAGACGCGTTTTCTTTTCTTTAACACAATGCTTCAGAACCGATGGATAATTGTCCCGGCGCCTCTGTTTTGGTAAAGTAAGCTGGAAAATAATTTTCGACTTCTCAGGTGATCTTTGCAGTACGTTCCATAAGCGCGTGCTCTGCTTGTGCTCCGTCCAGCCATGAACATATACTTTAAATTATGGGGTTTTACGTGCCAAAACCACTTTCTGATTATGATGAACGTCGTAGTGGAGGAATCCGGAAATTTCGACCACCTGGGTTTCTTTAACGTGCCCCTAAATCTAAGTACACGCGTGTTTCCGCATTTCGCCCCCATCTAAATGCGGCCGCCGTGGCCGGGATTCGATCCCGCGACCTCGTGCTCAGCAGCCCAACACCATAGCCACTGAGCAACCACGACGGGTCATGAACATATATTTCTGTATGACCTCCCAAATGAATATGTTGCAATAAAAAAAATTGGCAGTTAAAGCGTGTCGTTATTCGTTGTTGCTGCGGCCGCTAAAGCAGCATCTACCTAACCGTCCCCGTCCTCCCCCCACCCCCCCCCCCCCAGTCCCCTGCATTGCGCGCTGGGTCACTCCGTTCCCCTCGACAGGAACCCTCTGTGCCAGGCCAGCGCTAGGTGGCTTTGGCCAGGACTTGTGGTGAACAATAGGAACAAAAAGAAGAGAACATGCATTGCAGAAGCGAAAGGGCGCAAATATATCCAGAAGAGGCACGACCCCGTTTCGATGTGGCTGGTCAGAGCATAGGCATATATAGCGTGCCTTTCTAGGACATACTGCAAAGATACCCTAGGACCATAGGCGTATCTACCGGGGGTTCAGGGGGTCACTTGCCCCCCCCCCCCACCACCACTTCCAAAAGTGGGGGAGAGCAAAGTATGTCATTTGCCCCCCCCCCCCCCCACTCTTGACCGCGGGCACTTTCGGCTGCACACTGGAAAGTCGAACAAAACTACAAATGAAGCCAAATTTTCTTTCTTAATAGAGTGACGGCATAAGTAATGCTGTTCTTTACTGCGCATCCCCTGCTTCGACAGCGAGTATTGTCTTTTGTGCCTCCTTAGCGGGCGACGCGCGGGATTGACCATACACACTTGCGTTGTGGAGAACGCCTGACGCTGGGCAGTTAGCGCCCTAACAAATGTCAGCTTGCGCAACTTGCATCATGTCCAGGCTTTTGGGACCGCTGTTTCCGTATTCGAAAGCACAATCAGCTTGGTACATTTAACCTGCGGGCGAGGGGGAGGTCCGGATAAAGCGTTATAATCAGCCGCGCCCAATGACTGGCGTGCTTTATGAAATCGTTGGTTTATCAAATGCTCGAACTATTTAATCTCTGTGTAGAGATAGCCTACGTAGCGTTGCAGTCTCAGTATATTAACACTGTTAAGGTGTTAATTTGATCGGACTAGGAGCAGCGCAGCGGCGACAGTCTATAGGCAGAGCACGGACTGCGAGCGGCATTCACGAGAAAAAGCGCTGAAGAGGACGACCGACTATATCCTTCCCAATCCTTCTTTACCCCCGGGAACGAAAAGGGAGCCACCCGGCGACGTAATAGCTTGTCACTATGAGTGGGTCATAGTAGGTCTTGAGGCGGTCGACGTTGACAATGTCTTCTCCACGACGGCGTATAGAACGTCCGCAAAGACAACACGAGTGGTGCACGCCGCTATGGAGTGAATACGCTGGGCGCTGGCTGTACATCAACAATCTAATCGCACCTCTTACAGGTATAACTGTCCAATTTCATCATGTAATCACGACTTATCCTAGATATGCTAGTGAAAATGACCTTGGTCGAACATGCAGAGGAATTTCAAAACCAATATAGGACACTGACTTGAAATTTTTCTAACGGAATTTGTCACTATACTGACTTTGACGATTTCATTTTCAGGCTCTTTTTAAATAAGAGCTACACTATTACTTGTTTCCTGGCAGGAGAAAAAAAAGAACAGCAGATATTCCGTATTTTGAAAAACAAAGGGCCACATTTTTGTGACATGTACCAAACATTTGCACTCTGTAGGTTGCTTATGTGCTCTGAAAACAGTTATTGATAGTCGCTTTCTCCCAATTCTGATGCGTTATGCACGGCATTTAGTTGTTTTTCCCTGGTATCCTCGGTAAAATATGCGGGGCACGGTGCTTATATTTGTTCGAAGTACGAAGCAATGGTCCGAGTGCGATATATGTTTATTCTATGTAGGTTCATTACAGCCTTTGTAGAAAGTTGCTCATTGAAGCGTTCCAGAGTGTCATACTGCCGCTAATCTGAGTGCTTCCCAGGCTCCTAAAACAACAGCACACGATACGGTTGACATTCCGTGAAAATAGAGATAATTTTAAACGCAATACGTTGCGAAAATTTCCCTTTCCAGCTTGAAACGGAAGTGTTGCAGATAATTACAAAATACCCCTTTTCCAATGTGTTTTCGTGCATCATACGAGAATCGTAGTTTCTCCGGTGTCCACAGTGAGCTAAACAAGGCATCTTGTTTATATCGGGGGAAAATTATGGGCATGGTATGACCGCTGTCTAGGCACCGTTTCAGATGGGTGGGTTAAATGCGCATTTTCTAGTATAATACATATACAAGTTCTCCATAGCGTTATTAGTTTGTTTTTCAAGCTGTGTAAAACTTAGACGGCCGCGCTGACATAACTACAACTACAACTGAGGTCAAATTTTGTGAACATAAGGGAAACAATCCGCCAAGTTCATGTGCGATGGTAAATGCGTGTCGATCAAATACAGCGGGGAAAGAATTGCAAGCAAGTGTTCGAAAGTATCACGCTGCTGCTATTAGCTAAATGTTCCCAATGTCCCAAGAGAACTCAGCTGCTTTTCACATATTTTATACATCTTTTATAGCATTTTATGTTAACGTTTCTGGCTTATTTAGAAGCGTTAAGAATAATTATAGAACTCTAATCTTTCCTTATTTACTTTTTCATGCGTGATATATTAGTTTCCCTTGGTACCCTCACTGAAATAAAAGAGACAAATTCGTTTTGATTGGTGACCACAAGGGCAAGTTAATGGGTACAGGGTAATGGGTACAGTTAACGGAGACAGGTTAATACATGGGCTTTTGCAATAAATTACGTATGCAAGCACTCTAGTGCGTTATGAGCGCGCCTAACGAGCGGGAGGGAACCGGGCCCGCTGCCCTGGCAGAACTATAGAAGCCGGGAAGACCAAATTAGGTGAAAAATGGTGGTACGTTATGGAAACTCTCTGTGAGAAGTATGGCTGAATCAAACACAGCTTTTGCAAGAAAAAAAAAAAGCTTATTCAAGGGTTAGAGCGTGTGATATGGCTACTATCAGCTATGTTTCTCAGTGTTCCGATATAGCTATACTTTACAACAGGTTTATATTTTGTGGAAAGCGGACGGGGGCCACGGTAATTAACAGCAATGTGTGTCAAATTTTTTGCGTTCCTGGTCCAGTTAGAAGCGTTGTAAATAATTACTGATAGGAAGTTACTGATAGAAAACAAAAAAGGAAATTTTTTTCCTTATTTTCAGGCGTCATAACATGTTTCGACTGGGTTTCAGCGATGTCCTCGGTAAACTAAACAAGGCATTTTGTTTATAATTGGCGAAAATCAAGGGCGAGTTATGAGCAATATGTAGGTAAACTTCAATGGCAGGGGCCTAGTTATGGCATTTGCACTAAATTACGCATGCAAGCGATCCGGAGTTTTATGAATGTGTTTTGTGAACAGAGAACTTATCCCACTGCCCTGGGAGAACTGTGAACTCAACTGATATCAAATCTAGCGGAATTTGAGATGGCGGAGGGGGCAGGGAGGAAGGTAGAACACCAGGGTGAATGTTATGGCGAAGTAACGTGGGCTGATGAATAATTACTGGCTTTTGTTTTATTTCGAGCAAGAAGTGCTCCAAAGCGGTACTCATGGGCAAGGTTTCAAACGGGAGTCATTATATATATATATATATATATATATATATATATATATATATATATATATATATATATATATATATATATATATATATAGGCAACTTTCTAAATATGCGGCATAGTCAAAAGAAACTTACACTGTTATTGCAACTGTTCGAAAGAGACAGCTTCGCTGGAAACCGGGTTGCAATTCTCCCAAGGTCGCAAGGCATCTGCTGCCTTTTTTTTCTTGTGAAGATTGCAAGTAATTCATGTTGATGGTACTTCGTTGCCTATAACCTCGACAATAGTTTTACGTAAACAAGCGATACATTTATGCTGTAGACTTAAACATCAAGTACAATTCTTTGTTTAATTGTTAAAATTGTAGCAAATGCGCATTTCTTATGTGCGCTGTACTGCTGCTACTGGACGGGATCCGGGACCTCTGTGAGGCACTCATTGCCTTTTGTCTATGTATCAGCTCGAAATTTTACATAGTTGCAAGAAATAAATGCAAATTCAAATAATTTTTTGGGCCCCCATTGTTCACCACGTGTGATTGATAAATAGGTCTGTCTGTTATAAATAAGTATAACTGACGACGCATTCCCAGGCTCTTTCACTTATTGTAATATACATTGTAATATATATATATATATATATATATATATGGAGAGAGAGAGAGAGAGAGAGAGGTGTCAGCTCGTTCTAGATGACACCATTCTAGACGACGCCAGGCTAGATGGGCCAGTGATCTACATACGGCGCAAATTTAGACGGATATTCGCCATACAACTTCGATTTCCCATTTCCATGCTTCTTAAACGTTCGCGTTAACTCTCGATTCAAGTTGCCCGCTTTGTCAGCTCACGAGATAAAAAAATAAGTAAAAAATAAATAAATTGCCAATCTCGGAGGCCGGGGTGGTCATAGTGGCGTATTAGTGGCATTAATAGGCGCCGTCGAAACTATCCGGGCTGTCGGCCCGGTTGTCGGCTATTCACCAGGGGTTATTCGCCTGGCGTGCATTGTTACACATTACGGTGGCAACAGTAGCAGGCGTGGCAAGCGCTCACCTGTTGGTTTTACTGGTTTTACCGCTAAGCGTCTCCCACGTTTCGTGTGAGGGCGCTGGTATCACTGTAACCACGATAACATTTTCACCACAAGTACGCGGCCCGGAAGTTTTTCCCGCAGTACGACGTGTTGCCTCAAACAGCCAATGGTGCTTCCTTGGCAGGCATTCCGACACAGATCGACAGGTTACCATCTACAGCAGACTCCGAGGGGATTGCAAGCTCTTTCACCATGCCTGAGTTGCTTGCAGCGATAGATGGTACCAGTCGCAAGACATCACCAGGTCCAGACGCTATTACTTATGAGGCCTACAAGAACCTGAGTTCCGCTGTGCTGCCTCAAATCCTCGACACCATTGACAAGGTATGGCTAGATGGCGTTGCCCCTCCAGGCTGGAAGTCAGCTATTGTGATCCCGATTCCGAAACCAAGCAAGCCGCCGACTGACCTTGGCAACTTCCGATCCATTTCCCTAACGTCAACGTTGTGCAAGCTTGCTGAGAAAATGCTTGCCACACGAATCTCGTGGTGGCTAGAGCACCACGGTTTCTACCACCCTGCTCAAATTGGCTTCCGTCCATCTATAGGTACTGAAGATGGGCTGGCTGTCTTGGCATCCTCGGTTTTGTCGTCAACTCGTAGCCACAGTGTCCGTACTGTCCTCGCTATGGACGTCGAAAAGGCATATGATAACATCAGTCATGCTGCCATCTTGGCTTCAATTGACATGCTGCATTTTCCCCCTAGAGTGCGGAATTTTGTCAAATCTTTCCTTGAAGACCGACATATTGCAATTCGCCTCAGTGGTGACGCCGTCGGCTCATTTGTCCCTCTTCGTGGCGTACCCCAGGGATCTGTATTATCACCCACATTATTCAATATTGCTTTCATCCCGCTTGCATGGCGCTTACACGATGTACCCGACATAAAGTTCTTGTTGTACGCTGATGACATCACGGTATCGAGCACTCATCACGACCTTCAGACTCAAGCCGCTGCCCTTCAATCAGCTTTAGATATCACGGCGACTTACGCTTCTTCGGTCGGCCTTAGGCTTTCCGTCAGCAAATCTGCTTACATGTCAGTCGCCAATCGCTGGGGCCGGCGTAAACTCTCTGCAACACCCATTCGTCTTCACCTATCCGGAACCCCTCTTCAACAATGTTCAACTATAAAAATTCTGGGTCTGATGGTACACGAGTCGGGAACCGGAACTGCTTGGCTCTCCAGCGCTAAAAAGCAGGCAATTCAAACGTTGGGTCTGATTAGGCGCATTGCGCCTAGAATGGGCGGCCCCAGCTCACATGTTGCGCGACAATTGGTGAAGGCGGTAGTGCACCCACGCCTTATTTATCAAGCCCAATTCCAGCATTTGACGAGGGCACAATGGGATCGCCTTGAGGCTGTTAATGGCAATAAGGGTCATCACTTGCCTTCCCCGCATCACCCCGATCGTGGCTCTCCAAGAAAATGCGCAGCTCAACACACTAGATGAGCTGGTGCAGCAGCGACGTGATTCTCGCAGGCTTAAAGGGAAGCCGAAACACTTTACGAAAAAAATCAGTTCTCTGCGGCATTCTACAGTTTTGAGTCCCCTGAACACGAATATCTGGTTCAAAAAGGGCAGAAACAAAGGCAAGCGGCTGTTTTTTTGATGAAAACGCGCACCAGCGCCTCAGGGCATCGCGCGAACGCCGCTGTTGCCCGTGATTGGTCGGGGCCGCTGTGACGTCATTCGCGGCAGTCGCCGGTCGGCGCCGCCGTTTCAGAGCGTAGCACGCTGTTCTGCTCTGGCTTCATAGCTGAGTTGTAAGCATTATGGAACGTTCTCGCTGTCTCGGGCAGCTTGTATTTTCGCCGTACATGTTCGAACCGACAGCCGATACGGAAAACGATGGCGGCAACGACGACGTAGAGTGTGCCAACAGCGAGAGCGATGTTTGCACCTTCTCGCGCGTTGGAAATCTTAGCTGGTACGTATGTTTTTTTTTTTCATGTAGCTGCACGTTCCAATGACGGGAGAAAAATACGCTAAAGTGTCACTGGGAACTTGCTGCTGGAAGAATGCCGAAGCACTAACTTCTCATTAGATTGTAAACACGGGTGCAATTCCGCGACGTCAAGCACCTTGCCGCTGCTTGTCTAAAGTCCCGTGGTTTTTTTTTAGTGTTGATACACGATCGCGAATATAAGTGCCGCGTTTCAAAGCGCGCACATGCAGTGCTGCGAGGTACAGTCATGGAAGTTGCTTATCATACACATCCAGAGATGGCCAGAGGTATTATATGTGCAATATTCACACTATGGTTCGACGACTTTGCGATTGTGGCTCGATCAAGAATCGGTATCCGTGCTCCATGCTAGTGTTGACATAAAGATATTAGGCAGTTTTAGCACCGCCGTGTGGTAAACACGATAACTGCAACCGTACGTCGAATGTCACTAGGCAAGCCTATACTCCATTTCATACCTCAGGTGCAACGCTGTGGAAGCGACGCACGAAGTCCGGTCACTAAAATTTATTATTGCGCGCGTTTCCGTCTATGCTTCGCAGCGTGCCAGCGGCGTTTGCTCGCGCGAGCATGCACGTGAAGCTGCCGCTACGGGCTGCAATTAAAAAATGCCGAAAAGAAAATAGATTTAAAAGAACGTGTTAGCAGCCGTATAAGTACACGGATTGTTTCTATGGGTAAATTCTTTTTTTTTTCATTCAGAACTGAGCTTATATATGGAAAATGTTCTCAAAAATCGGGTCAAGAAACACCGAACTTTTTCGAAGTGCGAACTCAGCCACTGCAAGAAGTATCTCAAGCCTCCACAGCGTTGTACCTGATGTATGAAACGGAATGTAGCAACGCTAGCAACAACGCGTTTCCGCATTTGTCGTAAGGCAATCCGGCTATCGCGGAAATGGTCCGAGCGCAGCACAGTTGATTTCGTCGGCACGAACTTATCTCTCCTCACCGCACGGACCCACTGCGCTGCAAGCTTCTTGTCCTTCGGGAATCTGTGAAACACCACATCGTCTCGCCCGCATGTGTTCGCGCAGCCGAATGCTGCACAGAACGAGGGCATGTTGGGCGCCCTTGGCTGTAGGCACTCACGCAGCATAGAAGGAAAGAACAGTTTACGAAAATCGCAAAAGAAAACAAACGTGAGCGGCGGCGGCGGCAGATCTCTCGTAGCGTCGTTCAGTAAAGCGCAGGACGGAAAGAGGCATGCCAGCGCATGCCAGCACGCCGGTCCGGCAGCTCGGTCCCCGCGAATGACGTCACTCTCACCGGTTCTCTCCTCTGGCAACCACCTCACCCGGCGCTCCGGGAAGCGATGGGGGCGTGTCCGCGGGGGTGATTTAGAAAGCGATTTCCGCCCCTTATATTAACAAAACGAAGAAAAAAATTTCGGAACCGTAAATTATTAGGTCTGTTCTTCCCAATCCCAGTAATTCATGGAAATTGAAAATTGTTTGAGCTTCCCTTTAAGCCCAGCCTTTCACACGCAACGTGTGCTCTCAGGGCTTACGCTTTCTCGAACTCGCTTCTACCGCCGCCATCGCCAGTTCTTCCTCCCTGGAGTTTTGTACAGCTGAGTGATAACAAGCCAACTGATATACATCGCCCGACATCAACTCACGCGGCGGCGTCGCTTCGTGACCGAATTGTAGATCAAGATGCCCACCTGCCGCTTGGCTCCATCGTCCTTTACGTTGATGCAAACATTAAGGGCTGTGAAACAACCACTGCAATTTATTGCCCATGCGCACCTGCCCTTAATAAGACGACCCGGTTTCAAGTCCAAGAACCTCCTTCCTCCTTTTGTGCTGAGCTCCTTGCTGTCCGAGAAGCGTTGTGCTCTGTGGCCGCCTTTCCAATGGTCCCCACGGCCCGCATCGTCATCCGCACGGATGCCCTCCAGGCGACGCGGCTTCTGCGACGCGTCAGTCGCAGCCCTGACATATGCCAACAGATCCATCTTCTGGTGGCACGCGTCCCGCAGATTATCTGTCGAGTGGATCCCACGCGACCTTCTAAGCTTCCAAAGCCGTGCGGATTCTTCGACCCGTCTAGCGACCTCTCCACCGTCACTGCCTCAACTCTTTCACCTAGATGATGCTACCCTCCTTTTAACAAGAAAGGAGCACCTCCGGCGCCGCACACGTGCTCTCATACCTCCGTGTGCGGTAAACCTCCCCCGCGGTTTTACCCGTGCAGAGGAGATTGCGCTTCGGAGGATCCGGGTCGGGGTAGCCCTCACTCCTGCCGTGACTATAGGAAGTGGCCGCACTTTCGCCCGCTATATCCTCGTCCTGAATGTCCACTCTGCAAGTCGCGAAATGTTGAAGCCGATATCCACCACCTGCTGTGGGTTTGCCCTGCACTGAAACCGACGAGGCTCCGGCAACTCGCAGCAGCGAGACTCTCGCCGCGTAATCTGAGCCATTACACTGCTTGGACGCAGGGACCACATTATCGATCCCTCTTGGACTTCATTAGGTCAGCAAATCTATTTTCATTCATTTAATCATCCTTATTCACCCCCATCCCATACCCTTGTATGCCCTGAGGCATTTATACTCGCATTAAAAAAAAAAAAAAGTTCATGAATCCCTGCGCCTATCTCGAGACAACACACTACGGAGCGACAGATGTCAAAACCAAAACTGCGTTGCTCAACGCAGCGCCGCTTCGCGGCTATCCCCTTTCAATTGTTGAAGTGCATGCAGTGTGCGTGATGCGTACACTATAGACTATAGGTATTCTCTGATACGGCGAGCACGCGCGTACCCGATAGGCGCTACAGTTTGAAGCGGTCTTATTCCTGCAGGGTGTTGCCGTGTGTCATTCAGCTGAAGGTAAGCTTAGACGGTTCTTATCGGCCCTATATAGTCAGTACTAAGCTGTGTGTATACTGTACCGGCGCCTAGATGTGTACATGCATGCAAGCCGAGTAATCGAGCCGTGTTTTAATTTTTTTCGTTGAAAAGTGAAATGAAGTGACATTTATTTTGTCCTAAATCTGTTACTATGATAAAGACATCTTAACTTCACACAATGCGCATTGGGAGCGTGCAGTACTCCTCCGTCCTTTTGTTCTGTTTATGCATTCGATTTCATTGTTCCATTTTGACTCCGCTGCGCTGCAGCAAATTCAGCGTGGCGGACTCGCGTTGCGTTTGTTGTTTACGGTCTAAAGTCTCAGATAAAATTATCATTGCGATATCTGCGTCAAAGCATGTCGATTACAGCTCATGTTATAAATTTTGCGAGTATCAAGCAGGTAAAAACTTTTACGCATATGAAGCATGGTCGTGCGAAAACGAAACTTTAGTCCTAGGCGATTCCTCAATGTGTTTAGCCATCCTGCGCCAAGGACCGGTACAGTATTCTTCAAAGCTAGATAAGATATGCAAAGCTGTCATGCTATTCCTATTGCGTGAAGTTTGTTACGCCATTGGCGGGCATTATAATTAATTCAGTAAATGTGGCGTGTCACGGATTTTTGGTTTTATACACCAGTCACAAGAGACATTTTGGGTAACCCGATCGGGATGGAAATTCTCGATCGCGATTGGCCCCTCCTCGAGAATTTCCGATCGGATTGGGTTCAGTCACGATCGAAAGTTCCCCATGTGACCGGAATATTAATTTTCTACCGGTTTTGGTGATAATAATCCAGATGATTAAATTAATTTGGTTTCAAAAGTGCTGTCATTGGCGTACGAATGCTTAAATCGCGAATCGTTCATTTATCAAGTGCTCTTGATACTTTGGTTTCCTGCTAAAGGTTGCGTGAGTGGTTTTCTCGTGCGTAAAATTGTGCGAGTAAGTATTCTGAAGAAGCACCCGATTTAGGTGCAGCTTCATTGAAAATGTAGTTGTTTGACGTAGACGAGACTTATATTTGCATAGTATTTACAGAAATCAGGCTTAGGGGTCATTCCACGCCAACTAGCTGATCCAAACTTTGCGCTCGACCATCTTCAATTTCCTAAAAAAAGAAAAGAAAAAAAAAATGAACGGGGCTTATTGCGTTCCTATGACAAACATTAACCTAGCTTGTTGTTGGTTAACAACTTTTTTTCGCGCCGTGGCCGCCATCCTAAGTTTGCAAACGGTAGCAAAACCTAGCCTAACGAAAAATTTTCAAAATAAACGTTTTTTCACATGGCTATAAAAGATTTTTCAGAAATATAGAAGACATTGCTCTTTCATACGCAATAAATTGAACTGAATTTGTCTTACCCTTGTTTATATATAAAACACAGAAGAAGGTACAAAAAGGTGGAATTTTGAAAATTTTTATGAAATTTTTGTTCTCACAGTAGTCATTCCAATTGTTTCTCTAACTTGTCCAGAATGTGAAGAAGCCGATAAAAATGTTTCAGAGATAAAAAAAAAAAAACGTAACGCGTGCGAGTGAAATATTCCAAACTTAGAGAGAATTTGCTTTTTGAGGCATATTCAGCTGTGAATTGCATAGTGAGGTGCTTCAAGTATAAATATAGAATATACTAAGTTATATAGTACCATTCAATGGCATTTATTTTTGAAAGTTTAGTCGCAACAATTTTTCTTTTAAGTGAGAAAATAATTCTGAAAGTTGAGTCCTTGCGTTCAACCCCAGCATTGCCCTGTGCTTGCTCTTCACTGCAGCACACTTTGCCCGGTGAAACTGCTTGAATACAATTGTGCGCTAGGCTTGGACTAGGCTTGGGAGGCTGCCAGCTTTGGCAGTACGGATACCTGTTGAAGGGCCTGGATACAAAAACTAAAAATGAAGTGGCAGCCCAGCAGGAGGAGGATCGGGATACCTTGCACTGTAACTGGAGACGCAGACCAAAACTGCTGGAGCCACACTGCTCATCCAAATGCAGCTGCCCCTTTTGGTCCCAGCTCTAATAGAGTGGCTTGTGTTCCTCAACGTAAACAGTACAGAGCTGCCCTTCAGCCAAGGTTGGCACTTTGCTGGTGGAGTAGTCAGTGTTAAAACCACTCCCTCTGAGAGAAGGTGCTGTGTAGCGAAACAGAGTTGGTTTCTGCTACAGCAATGCCCATGGTGGAAACAAGCAAAGGCTTACGAGCTTGCCATTCTACGTCTCCGTCTGCTGGAAAGGTCAGTGCCAAGATTTTCCATGCATTGCACATTTTTAGCTTGCCTCCATTTTTCTATATTGCCAATTTACAACAGGTGGGCAGATAAAGTAGAAGATTCATTCACAAGCTTTGACTCTCGTGCCAAAAAACTGTGTTCGTGATGGTTTTGCATCTTTCTGCTCTATTTTGCTGCCTCAGAAAGAAAAGCAAACGGCGAGAGTATGCTGCTTGCGTCTCATGGATGCTATATGCACTGCCATATTTGTCATTCAGTGCATGTTAGTTTGATGCATTTGGGTGTTGTTTCAAACTGTGTTTTACTTTTAAAAATCTTTTGCAAGTTGTGAGCTTCCTCCTTGTTTGCTTGCACCAAAAGATGGCCACAAAACAACAGAAACAAGGAAGCGGAGAACCATAAATGTGGAAGACCTGTCTGAAACGGATCGGTGCGTCTTGATCCTGCAGGTTAAGCAGACTTATATCACAATGGTATGTGCCCATCACTATCACCTGTACGTTAAAAAGTACACCACATTTATGGCTTTGAAATTTTGCTGCAATCTCATCTCCAAGAATATCAAAATATGCCGGGGCACCGGCATGATTACAGCGGCCCTCGCCGACCGCCTACCTTCCTTGGGGCTCATACCGGGAGAGTGGCTTTGCCAGAATTGCTGCCGGCATTGCTATAGCATGCAGGAAATGGGAACTACTCAACCAATAGTGCAAGACAGTGATGCCCAATCTGACCACTGCAGTGATCCATAAGTTATAGGGGTCAATATCAATGATGCGCTTACAGTCATGGGGAGAGCCCCCTGAACAGAAAACGAGGACAGAAGGCTCAGGAGTTGCACACAAAGAAGAAAGCCAGTAAGCTTCAGAAAAGCACAGAAAAAAGTGTGTATTCATATGTCGGCCGCAACCAGACATCGACATCTGTAGCTGCATTTAGGGATGAGTTTATCATAAGCGATTATATGTCTCTAATGCACGATATTAAACAAAAGTATGTCCATGAAAAAGAACGAGCGAAGAGGATCCCACTCTTAACGTTGAGGTCGAAGTCATGGCCCCATGAAAAAATTTCGCATTTTTTTGGAGCCTCCGAGTGCCAAGTACGGGAAACAATCAAAATACGATAAGAGAGTGGAGTACTTGGCATGCGATCGAGTAAGCTGCTCCGGGACGCGTGTTTCTTTTTACGCCCAAGCCCAGTGCTCGACCGCTGCGCCACCGTGCGCCGCTCGCGTGTACCATGTTTCTAGGTGCTTTTTCGCCCCGAAGCGTCACGGCGAGCACCCTAGATCCTTGTAGGTACTTTGTGGGACTATGGAGATGTTATGCCTGTGCGCACAAACTGCTCACCCAGCTGTCGCTAAGAGAAAATAGGTTTTTCAAAACGAGCCGCCTAGGCTGTTTTGAAATAAGAGTTACGTGCGGAAACTGACGTAACACTGGACGAAATGTTTCAGTTTGGATAAGGGGATAAAGGGATGTGATAAGAAGTTGGTCGTGGTGTGCGACGTGCTTCGATCTACAAAAGCTGGGATAATCATGGGGCTTGGAGAGTTTGTCGCACCACGAGCCACATCATCGCTGCGCTCAAACTTCCTTTCCTTCTTGACATCACTCTCTTCCAACAGAAACAATACCAAGGCACTGGCGCCATACACGACGCATATTAAACATCCAGGAACAAGAAAAAAAATCATGCAGAAACTCCTCTGGGAGTTAGACTATACGTAAGCATTGTGCCACTTGTTCATTTTCGTGCAGCCCGGTGTCATTACCAATGTTATGTAACTTGATTAGGCCATTACTAACGACAGCTCAGTGGCGACAGAAACTGGTTCCGACGGTGGCGCAAGGAAATTGACGCAAGCGAAGTACTGCATGTGGAGGCCCGAGGTGCGCTGATGACAGCTACAATCATTATATAAGCCGTTGTCGCTCTTCAGAGCCTTGTTCATCCTCGTGAAACCATTGGAGACTTAGCCTGTCTGCTATTCTGGCAAACGGGGGTGGTTTGGGCGGATTGCCGGATGGGCGGGGGCAACATGAGTGGCCTGAACGGTGCAGCCAGCCGCCTTGGTGGTGTAGAGCTCAACCAGGCAAACACAGAGCTGAAATTGCAGTAAGCTACTATATTCTGCTTCGCTGCTTATGGAAATTTTCGGCAGTGGCGTAGTTGTCCACACAATTACACCACTGTCAAAAATTTACACCAGCAGCTAAGCAGAATATAGTAATTGGCTCCATGTTTGTGTAGTTGAGCTTTGCGCCAACAGCTGGCGCCACCAATACGGTCGCTCACGTTTGCGCGCCCGTTCACCCGGCAAACCGCCCGCTCTTGCCGGAATACTGGACGAACTAAAATTCTCTAATATTGAGCCAGGAACGTACTCACGCGGCGGCTTCTTATGGCAATGCCGCGTGGGCCGCAGCTTGAAAGTGATCTGCGATGCCCACAAAACAATGCCAACAGCTCATAGCTTCGCGCTCTGTGTTCTTGCCGCTTACATAGTCTTGAAGAAACGCGCGCCCACTTAACTTCAAAGCGATCTGCGAAAGTTGCAGAATGAGGCGTTAACTGAGAGCCCTGTGTTGAGGCGTTAACTGAGAGCCCTGAGAGCACTGCGTTTTCGCCGCTTCATTGCCGTTGAAGCGGAAGGCAGCGCAAAGGCAAATTCATTCGCTACTGTGGGCGCTATCTTGAAAGCGGTCGTCTTATTACGGGACGGACGAAGGGATGGTTTTCTCTTTGAGTAAGCATACAAATGCTTAAGCATTCAGAATTAAAATTTACCTACACCGCCTAAACTCTGCGAATGCAGGCTGGCCTGAACACGCCGTGCGGGATGCAAAACCAAATACATAAAGGATCTAGGGCGCGTGCCATGGTGCTTCGGCGAAAAAGTACCTAGAAATGTACGTGCGGGCGGCACATGGTGGCGCAGCGATCGAGCGCTGGGCGTGGGAGCAAATAGGAACATGCCTCCGGGACACACTGCACCTTGAAATCGGAGAAGAAGAAACTATGCAGGTACAGCAGTGGATAAGTGGTGTAGGGTGTTAGTTAGAGACAATTATTTTCAATCTAGAAGACTTCTGTGATAAATTCCTGGAGATGCTCAAGCACCTAAAAAGTCTTCACTTTGTGAGCAATCAACAAGCCAAATACCTGCGAGAGTTGAAAGCAAACATTAAAAAGTACGAGGCAATTGCACTCATGGACTCTGCAGAGAACTACAGTTTTATCGTTCAAGACGCCCCGCAATCATACCACTGGGTAAATACACAGGCCGCGTTGCATCCATTCGTCATATACTTACGTTCATGAGAGAACAGTGCAGACATTTGAGTGAAGTCGGTTGTTGTGATTTCAGACTGCCTAGAGCACAACACAGTTGCTGTCTGGCCATTTCAGAAAGAAGTGCTGAAGTTGAAAAATGATCTACCAGAAGTTAAAAAAATTAATTGCTTTTCCGATGGTGCGGCTTCTCAGTACAAAAATAAAAGGAACCTCATGAACCTCTGCTACCATGAAAACGATTTCAATCTTTTAGTAGAATGGAATTTTTTTGCCACCTCACACGGCAAGAGTGTGTGCAATGGCGTGGTGGAACTGTGAAGCGCGTGACAGCAAGAGCAAGTAGCCAGAGGCCACGTAGAGATCAACTAGACCCCCTGTGAGCTGTTTACATGGGCGGAGAAAACTATCAAGCGTGTCATAGCACTATGGGTGCCCCAAGAAATTATTCAGAAAAATGAAGCTGACCTCACTGGGTGGTTTGCAGGAGCGCTACCATTAAAAGGAATCCACGGGTTTCATCACATCAAGCATTTATCCCTCTCAGCGGTGCATGCGAGACTTACGTCATACTCAGCAACCCAAGAATTTAAATTGACAAAATGTGAATGAACACACCAGCGAAGTTTTCAAAAGCAAAATATAAAGCGCTTCCACTTGGAGCACGATGCAGTGTTTCTTTTGTGTCTCCTTGACGTCAGCTCTAGCATGCACTGCAGTGAAGAGCAAGCACAGAGCAATGCTGGTGTTTAATGCAAGGACTCGACTTGCAGAATTATTTTCTCTTAAAACAAAAATTGTTTTGATTAAACTTTCAGAAATAAATGCCATTCAATGGTACTGTTCAACTTACTATTTTTCACATTTTTACTAGGACCATCTCACTATGCAATTGACGGCTGAATATGCCTCAAAGAGCAAATTTTCTTGTATTTGGAATTTCTTTTCTCACACAAATTATGTTTCTTGATCTCTGAAACATTCTTTTTGGCTTCTTCACCTTCTGGACAACTTAGAGAAATAGTTGGAATGATTACTGCGAGAACATAAAATTTCATAAGAAATTTCAAATTTCCACATTTTTTTGTACCTTTAACAAAATTTGTTGCTGGGCTAGTTTTTTCGTGACCTTAAAAAGAAAGGTTAAGGCGCTAAGCAGACGAGGACGAAGTGAAACACAAACGACACATACGTGCACCAACCTCCAACTGTTTATTTACCAGAACCCACGCAGGTTTATACTAGAAACCAAAGGGAAAAGTAATCACAGTAGAGATAGGTAGGGGTGATACGAATTAACACTGCTCGTAGGCCAGTGATCTGTACTGAATTATCATGGCAGGTACATATGAGCACGCATACATTACAGCTGTAATCCGAGCATCCAACCAAATGCGGCAGCTGCATGTTCTAACCTTAGCGGCAATTACAGGCTATCATTTATGAATGACTTTCATTGTCACTAATGCCAGTGATGGCATGTTAACGCACTTATTTCCTGCTCATTTTATGAGGAAAGCCTCGATTATCTCTCTTTCAGTGCAGTTTTTTGCTTTCCTTAGAAAGGTAGTTTTGTCGAGGAGTGTCAAACAACCACAGCGCTTGCAGTAGTCTGCCAAGCGGCTGCCAATGTTGCTGTTGACTGCCAACCGGTGCTCTCTTGCTCAATCATTAAAGCATTGTCTCGTTTGTCCAACATACACCTTGCCACACTTTAGGGGAATATTGTAAATGACATCGCTAACACAATCTGTGTAGCGTGTGACGTGCTTCTTGGAGCATCTAGCCGGTAGCTTATTTGCCATCAAAGGGCAAATTTTCGCCAGTTTGCATGGGGACAGCTTATATTGTGGGTACAGAATTACGTGCGTCAGAATTACAGAAACGCCTATGTACGTACAGAATTACGTGCGTGTCGATTTTTCTTTTGACTTCCGCACTTTTTCGCCATATTTTGTCTTCTGCAAGAGGCTTTTCACACCTACCTGTATTAACGGAGGCAGGAAATCAAGCATCTTCCAATCAGCTAATCTTATTACTAAAACCTGTAGCATGATTGAGCTCGCATGGCTTCATTAATGCCAAATTGAGGCATGCGTTAGCTAAATGTTAGCTATAAGGTTATAAGCTATAACATTAGCTAAAAGTAGGTAAATAAACAGCTGGAACTTGGCACCCGTATGTGTTGTTTCTGTCTCACTTCGTCCTCATCTGCTTAGCGCCGTAACCTTCCTTTTTGTACCTTCTTCCATGTTTTATATTTAAACAAAAGTAAGACAAATTTTGTTTAATTTAATGCGTATGAAAGAGCAATGTCTTTTATATTTATGAAAAATCTTTGATAGTCATGCGCAAAAATGTTTGTTTTGTACAAATTCTTTTGTTAGACTAGGTTTTGCAACCGCTTGCAAATTTAAGATGGCGGCCATGGTGCAAAAAATTTTTTTTCATTAAAACCAAGCTGGGTAAATGTTTGTCACAGTAATGCAATAAGCCATGATTCTTTAAAAAAATCGAAGATGGCTTAGCTCAAAGTCTGGATCAGTTGGCGTGGAATGACCCTTAGCTGTCTTATGCTGCAAGGCAAACTTATGAAAAAAAAAAGGTTGGGGGGGGGGGGGGGAGGTGGTATGTTGAGGCAAGATTCAGGCACGTACCCAGGATTTTTTTTTCGGGGGGCGCCCCAACCCAAGTAACTTTTCTATGCAAATGAGGGGGGGGGGTACCTTTACTAGTACAAATGTGAATAACGCCCACCATTCGCCATAAAAACGCATAAACCCACAAAAAAGAAATGAAATAAGGTGTATTTTACAAATACGCCTGTGCGATACGCCTCTCCTTTACTTTGCAAACAAAGAACCACGCCAAATGGACTTGCGCAGGAAAGAAGCGCAGGAACAACACTGCCGAGAACAAGTAAAGAAGAGAAACTGTAAAATAAAGATTACTTTAGTAGAATAGAACTATAAAAACAGCAGTTGGAAACAAAGGCACACGGACCACGCGGAGTTGTGTTACTCTGCCAGCCAATGACAGAAGCAAAAAAATCGTCGTCATGCGGCCTTTTCAACATGACGTCGTACTTGATACCTCCGGAGCGTCTGCTGTTCTTCAAAAGTCTTTTCATCGGCGGAAACAATGAGGTGTGCAACAGACATGGACAAAATGTATCGACTCTGAGCATTTCACTATTCAATAGTCTGCTGTGCAGTTCATGTCACTGCTGAACCAGTTTTACTCATGAAACTTCACTGCCAACTGAAGTGAAACTTCACAACAAATAGTTGTAGCGAAGCAAGCATGTTATTTCAGTTCAATAATGAATTAGGCATTCGCCATTCAACTATAATAGGTGAGGAGAAAGGTATAAAATTACACGCTAATAATTTTATTTTTGTAGTTACCGCCTTATTTGGGTAACAGAAGAGGTTTGAAGCACAAATTATTTGCAGCCTCGCGGAGGAACAGTGGCTGGCGGCTGTGAGGGCGCGGGCAGGGCCGGTATTTTGTAGCGATGCCTTTTCCGATTCTATGCTTTTTCAGGCTTTTCGCGCTTGGCCAGTGGTCAGAGCGACGGTCTACCCACATAATCAACGGGATCAGGCGGCCGTGTGTGGTAAATGATAAGAATAGCATAGAATAAGGCATAAGGCATCCCTACAAAATAGCGGCCCCGGGCTTCATTGCAGACTTAAGAGGAAGCTTTAGCTCGGGTGCTCCTATCTAAATACATGTAAAAGGAGAATTCGTTTTTCTCAGCTACAACTGCACCAAATGTGACGAGGTTTGTTGCATTTAAAAGAAAAACTGAAACTCTAGTGACTGGTGGTTTCGAATTTCCGCTTTATATTGTCAATTTTCATTAAAAATTATCAAAATCGAAAATTTTTAGAAAACGAGGCTATCAAGTTTACAACTCTGTCTTTCGGCAACGAAAACGGATATCGCATTTCTGTGAATTGCATCTAGTAGTACATTTAAAGCGGACAAAAGTGATATGTTACATATGAATCTGGAAATGGAATATGGAATATGGAATATGGAAATGAAATGGAATCTGGAATACGCAAATACACCTTTTGCAGAACCCTTGTAAACAACGTAACAAATTCACATAAGATGTAAAACGATATATCGAATTTGTCCGCTTTGAATGGTCTAATCGATGCTGTTTACAGAACCGCGACATCTGTTCTTGACGCAGAGCTATGGATTTGTAAACTTCGTGCTTCTATTTTTTTCAAACTGTCGAATATTTGAAAATCTTTTTAACAAAATTCAGGCATTAATTCGAAATTTCTTTTCAAGCAGTCACTTGAATTTAACTGTCTCTCAAATGCAACAAATTTCATTAAAACCAGTCCAGGGGTTATCTCAGAAAAACGTTTTTGCGTTTTACGTGTATTTGAATAGGCCGCCTCAGAGTTGGGCCCGAGCTAAAGCTTCCTCTTAAATTGTACCCCACCATAGCAGCGTTTTCTGAATTATCTCTAGAAGAAATATACAGAAATATATATTTGCAGAACAGTCACAGTTCTTTTCGATCCCTCGTTTACTGCTCTGATAAGTTAAGAGCCACAACCGACTCTTATGGTTATTTGGGAAGTTACGTAATGATGCGTGGCCACCAGTCGCGTACAACTGCGTATGGCACAGGAAGCTGCGACTCTGCACGTACTGCGCCCACCGCCGAAGGTTTGAAAAGCAAGCACAGCAGAGAAGTGGCAACGTTAAGCGGCTCGAATGATAACTGTAGAAGCGTCATTCAAAACACGCGGAATTGTCATCCACTTCCGGCGGCGTTTTCTCTACTCCCTTTTTAAATAAAAAGATGCTGATCCATGAATATTTTCATAAACAACGGTTGCATTTGTTAATTTTCGCTTCTCCTTCCTGTTTGGCTGTTGCCTTGGCTATCTCCCTTAGTACATCACTTAATTTCTCAAGTCCTTGCGACTCTTGTTTCCAGTTGGCAATTTTGCACGAAAAGAGCTGTAGAACTAGGGAAAAACCAGACGAGTTAACAGGTGACAGTCATATTAATTTGCCCATAAGTTTCAAGATTATTACAGGGCGTATGCGTCCGAAATTCGGGGGGGGGGGGGGGGGCGGGCCCTCCCGGGCCCCCCCTTGGGTACATGCCTGGCAAGATTGCTGAAAGGATGCATGTTGCAAGCGTCCCCACCAAAATTATCTTCATCGCTCTGTCAAGGACTTTCATTCTTGTGCTCAATTGAGATCTATAACAGTATTATGAAACTTGTATGAGTTTATATTTGCGGTTTGCAGCATGCACATTAAGACAAAATCAACACACTGAATTAACATAATTTATAAAACCTGTGTTATAGCTTGCCTCTTTATCACCAAAAGATTCTTGCCTGCATTCTTGAATGAGAAAAAAGGAAACCGAGGGATCCGATTTTTATTAATCATAAGAAGCCAACAAAGACTCTAAGGACAACATAGGGGAAATTACATGTACTTACTAATTTAGTTACAGAAATGGTAAATTAATGGAAATGAAAGTGCATGAAGAAACAACTGGCCGCAGGTGGGATATGAACCCACGTCTTTGCATTATGTGTGCGATGCTCTTACCAGGTGAGCTATCGTGGTGCCGTTTTCCCACCCACTTTCTGCGGTATTTATGTTCTACTACTAGAACTAACCCTAGGAGTGTTAGCCAGCACCACCACTCGCAAACCTTGGCAGTGGATGTGGAACATCCTTTTTCTCCCACAGGCCTCACGAGTATGTGATCTGTTTGAGTAACGGCAACTGGTCAGTAAACCTGCACATGCTACCTGAAGGCATCAATGTTGCCGGATTTAGGACCATTGTAATGTAATGAACGAAAAGAAAGGGAACTGAGGGGCCCGATTCTTATTAATCATAAGAAACCAACAAACAGACACCAAGGACAACATAGGGAAAATTACATGTAGTTATTAAGTTACATTACATTACGAGGGTCCCAAGTCCGATAACATTATGCTTTCAGGTAGCATGTGTGGGTTTATTGACCAGTTGTCACCCAAATAAATCATGCACTCGTGACGCCTGCGGCAGAAAGGATGTTGCACATGCGCCGCCAAGGTTTGTGAGTGGTTGTGCTGGCTAATCCGTCCAGGGTAAGTTCTAGCAGTAAAACATAAATACACCAGAAAGTGGGTGGGAAAACGGCCCCGCAGTAGCTTAATTTGTAAGAGCATTGCACACGTAATGCGAAGACGTGGGTTCGTATCCCACCTGCGGCCAGTTGTTTCTTCATGCACCTTCATTTCCATTAATTTATCACTTGTTTAACTCAATTAGTAAGTACATGTAATTTCCTCTGTTGACCAAAGTGTCTCTGTTTGTTGGCCTGCATTCTTGTATTTTGCGGGAACCTAATTATGTATAAATTATTGAATAATCTATACCTGCACTTGTGTGCTGCAAATTTAATAAAGCAGCTGGTCAATAATAAATGTATACTTCTGCATTTCAATTATCTCGAG
Organism: Dermacentor variabilis; assembly: GCF_050947875.1. Taxonomy (NCBI): domain Eukaryota; kingdom Metazoa; phylum Arthropoda; class Arachnida; order Ixodida; family Ixodidae; genus Dermacentor; species Dermacentor variabilis. Next base: position 60,494,494 of record NW_027460280.1, on the reverse strand, counting down.
CTTTCTTATGTTGTTCATGTTCACGAGTTTTGTTCATTTATCACATAGCTTTCCTTTGATGGAAGTAGTATGTTTGGTAGTACAAGCCTTTTGATATTTTCACCTATGGTATGCTCAATTTAATGGGTAGTTTAAGGAGTCAATGCCTTGAGTTGCTTAGAACAAATGCACTATCCTGTAAAATGTTAATGCCTGCCAAACTTGTTTGATGCAATTATTTTGTTTTGCTCTGAACCATGCTGAACTGGTAACCAGACCAGCTTGGAATGGTTCCTGTGTTTTGTCCTGTACCATTCTGAGCTGTAGCTGAACCAGTTGACATTCACCTCCAAAATGGTGGCACAAATTTTGGTTTAGGTTCACCTACAATTTGGCAAAAGTAAGTTGTACCGACTACAGTTCAATTTAGGTGGTTCAATACCTTAGCACGTATGCTGTTAGTTTTAATTATTATTATTATTTTCTTGCATACAAGCAAAATCAGTGCACCTCATAACAAGGCAAGGCCCTCTGCCTGCCACTACGTTTGGTTTGTTTTTACATGCAATATTTCTCATGTTATGTTCTATCCTTTTCTACATGGGACCACAAAACATACCAAATGAAAAAAAATCCAGCGATGTCGTCGAACTGGGAAGGAAATACAGGCAGAGGCAGGTCAGTACAAAGAATAACATATTTGTTTTGTGCTGGAAAAGTGATATGATGAATTTTTGGTGTCTGAAAAATATTGGCTGAACTTCAAGGCAATGCCACTGGAAGTGCCAAAAACAGCTCGTCTACTAAAATCTGGATTTTTCCGCGTCAACTGCTATTGTGCACGATGTTTTGCAAAAGTGCTAGGTCATGTTTTTGGTTTAACACTGCAGCCTATTATGCTTCTATGCTATACTAAATTACAAGTCAAGTATGCACCAGAGGCTCTTCCCAAAACCAGTGTGCTCGCCATTTCTTCTAACTAGTTCTTCCACATTTAATATTCCAAAATATAGTTCCCTTTTAGCTATTGGCCTTAAGCTCTACCACTGGAAAAGCTGGCGCCACCATCGGCGTGACGTGCTATTAGGGATCACGTGGACATAGCGGCCGTGTGGGCTGCTTCGGGAGCGCCGAACCGAGCTGAAAACGACAGTTTAAATTGCCTCCTACGCTGCGGTCCTCATTTAGTGGCGAGATTTTCCTGCTTCGAGTTTCTCCTTTACAACGCTTGAAAGCATTGCAGTAGGTAATGGCTGCCTTTGAAGGCGCGCAACATGGTAGGCTACTGCTCGGTGCCGCAGCGCCGGACGTATGCAACGGAGCCTGGTGTCAGCCTTATTCACACGTAGCGGCAGGGCTTGGCTCGGTGCTCGGTGAAGCTTGGCTCGCAAAACATAAAACCGGCAAACAGTCATCGGCTACAGCTCGGGTATGCAGCAAACACAGACGCGAGGGAAATTTCTGCTATGGCGCCGGGTCTGTGATGTTCAGAAAACATGCACTGAGACGCTCGCCCGAGTCCGCTGCTTGACTAATGTCATGACGGTTTGGTCTATGAACTTGTCGATGCTATAGATACTGGCAAGTTCACTGGAGTGGAAAGGAAGCGGTAAGAAGCATATTAAAAAAAGCATGGCATATGGTCATGTTGGTGTTATGAATTAATGCACTGGATTACAAAAAAGAAGCAGCGGGAAATCGCACGCTGAGAACACCGATAAACATAGTGTGAAGCAACTAGTGAAATAATATTGAAACGTCCAGGAATTAAGAAGAAGAAAAAAAAAGACTGAATCGTCGCGACGGCACATCACAGTCCACATAGGCGTTGAAGTCTCTTATATAAAATTATTTTTGAACAGCTCTGATAGCGCCCACGCAACAATGGTTGCTTGTGTACTGTCAAATGCTCATATTCTGCAGCCTAAAGCTCATGGCACGGTGCAAAAACGCGCACGCAGCGAAAACGAGACAGTGTGCGGACAAGCATGCAGACGCACAGTCAGTCGCTGCGAATCTGTGTGATCGCTGCATTGAGGCTTCATTCTACTATGCTCCATTTAGCTATACAAACACTATAAGAACATATTTCACATGGTTTGCTCTCAGCGTTTACCTACCTTTCACGCAAGAAGCCGGTTCGGGAGACTCCATTGCGGCAACCGCACGCAGTGGGGTTTACTGTACGTATTCGGTAAAGAGATAGCGTCTGTAAACAATTCTGTGCTTTCAATTTGCCCAAGATTATTATTTAAACAGTAAAAAACTTCTCTCGTTTCAAAAGTACTTACAGAAATGTCCGGGAGAGCTCGTGCATGGTGTTTTCGGTGAGCGCTGACAACAAAAACTATGAGGAGTGCGCCGTGTGATTCCTCATACTACCCCAGCGAGGCGCTTCCGATAGATGGCGACTCCGTAACTCCTTGCCGCCAATACTAGTGCTTGCCACTGCCACTGTAGTTTTTTGGACAGTTGTGAGCTGCTGAAATAAAGATGTATGTATGTATGTATGTATGTATGTATGTATGTATGTATGTATGTATGTATGTATGTATGTATGTATGTATGTATGTGTTTTTGGTAACGATATAAACTGCTGATGTTGCAGCAGTTTATAATTATGTGGTTCAATAATATATTTTTCTTTCATGCATTTTGCACTTTAGGAAGACACGTGAGAGAACTAGGAGAGATGGGCAGGAAACGGAGTCATCATATGGGCCAGCAGTTCATGGAAACAGTCCTGGGTCTTCTTCTAGCCTTGCAGAGAATGAGCTGTGAGCAATCTTAGCATTTAAAAGCTAACAGGATTTATCTAAGAAGATGAATTAACCCATTTCAAATTAAAGGAAGTCAACGGTAAAATCAACATTGTTATAAATAGAGGTTCAAGTGTTGCAATCACACTTAATTTTAAAACAGTTACAAATGACTTAATTAACATTGTCACACATCCTCTACCAATAGCTGCTAAGCGCGCCATCTCTATTCAAAGTTTGATGCCCTTATGTCACTTTTTCACTGTTAATGAATTGTCATCGAGGGCTTTCTGTTACAAAACATGCAGCTTGCAAAGGGTGTATGGTGTCTTGAGATAAGATAAGCAAATATAACTCAAAAGAAACCAGCAATGATCCAAGCCATGGCTTTAAAAAGGGAGGCAGTAGTTATTTTAGAAAACCTGACGCTGCCTTAAATGCCCTTTCATAGGAGCATGGGTTATGTTTGCAAGAACCACATTGGGACTTAGTCAACCATTTTAAGAGGTTGGCAAGCCTCCGAAACAGAGATAGAACCTTGCATGCTCACATTTCAAGCAGGGATGAAAACAAGGTAGCATTAGCTCTGTCTGTCCTGACCATTTTCTCACCCTTGGACCCTGGTATAGCCCCAACAACTGTCAGCGACTGGTGGCTATCGTAAATTGATGGGCTAGAAAACCTTTAATTGGCACATCAGATGTACACGGCCATGCAGAAGAAAGCACTACTCCTCTACTACATTGGTGAAGAATGTTACAATGCCTATGCTTCACTGACAGTGTTATGCCAGCAGCACCAACATCCACACTTATCAAGCTTAAGTTGGAATCATGTCCGACCATCCAGACAAGCACATGCAAGCAAATAAATGTCTACACGACCATTTCACAGAAGTTGACCATCTGTACGTTATCTTCAATTTAAACAAAATGCAATTCGGTAGGATGTTGAGACCATAAACATTTTCTCTGTGCATCTCCTCTTCGTATCTAAGCACTGCTTGTTTATTGATACTCATGCAGAAATTGTCGCAAATTTTGCTTGATACGACTGCCATGAAACTACTTTTCACACTTCGAACTGATTTGGTTCAACTTGTAGTCCAGGGGCGCATACATGAAGTAACATTGTGGCTGCTTAAATGCAAACAGCAGCCGCAGCGAAAGTCAACTAATTTGTACACGAGGGAAAGAACTCAAAGCTGGTGTTGGAGTGTAAGTCAAAAGAGGACCGATTCTCGGAAAAAGAGATGAAATGATTAATGTGTGGGGGGTTGTAACCCCTTGACTGATCACAATCCTGATGTCCTGCAAGGAACAACACTTACCAAATGTACAAAAAGGGAGGTAATTTTGCTGAAGTATGCAAAACTAAGAGCCAATACCATGGCACAGCATACAGTCTATTGGAGCACAGCTTATTGTAGGGAGTAAACGGGCCTTCACAGTGCAATACAGGAATTCCAAAGCCGCAAGAGTAATGATGACTATTATTGACTTCAGCTTTCATTTCATTATGTGCACTGGAGCATCAGTGAACATCAGTCAGGAGACACTGAACAAGATACCCAACAAGCCATTCTTAATTGGCCCAGGGCCAGTGCTGAAAAATGCAGCTTCCCTTGCTAGGCAAATTATTTGTTGAAATCTCCTTCAAAGGTATCAAACTGCAAAACCATGCTGGTCACATGCACATTGAGTAACTGCTGTGTTACAAGTGTATCGAGTAACTGCTGTGTCTAGTCGGCTCAATCCCTTGGTAATGTATCCGTGCACAAAATCTCTTCCTTCTGGAGCATGTTAGAGACTTGCCCAAAGTTGTTCAAAGAACTAGGTAAGCTCCAAGGAATCTATGCGAAGTTGCATATAGGTGGGTCCGCCTTGCTAGTTGCACAAATGCTACAGCCAGTTCTGTTGAGTATCTGAGAGGCAGCCACGAAGAGGTTGAATGGCTTGAAGGGCTTGCTGTGATCAATTAAGAAAGTCGTTGACCTCACCCCTCGAGTCTCCCATACTGTTTCAGTGCTCAAGCCCCACTCACCCTGATGCCATATATGCAGACCCTTTTCATGGCAATCCGATGGGTGCTGTCATGTTTGATTATGCGGTAACACATGCATTGGTTGCCTCAGCTGCATTCGTTGTCTTCTTACAATGGATGTGCATGATGTCCGGTGCACTTCAACAAACCTCTCTCTTGGCGGATGTTGTAGGCGGTGGCTGGGTGGACGACACGAAGCATTGGCCGCAGCTTCAGAGAACATGTAAGTGCTTTGTGAGCTCATTATGCCTTGTTGAAAATTTGCGAGCAGCGTATATGGTGCTTATACTAAAAGCGAGGCTATAAATGTATTCCAAGCTGTCCAAACGTTTCGATTCTGAATTAGATCAGGATTATGGTGTCTTTTGCTCTTAGTTTATTACTTGCCAATAATTTTGAAGCAGCGGCTTGTCATGTTTCTGACTCAGTAATGTTCTTCGGTGTGGTTGCTATCCAATTGTTTATTTTCTGCCTAGTCGCTTGCGGGTGTGATCAGTTGTGGTAGATTTATTCTTGCCGCACATAATTAAGGCTTGGAACATAGATATTCTGTACTTTGTAATGGCTTGTAGCAAAGACGCATTATCGCTAGTCACTTGTTTACTCTTTGGACTGTTGCAAAAAGTTCAGCTTTAAACATTCATGTGCGATTAGCGTTGTCACCCACACTTCAGTGCATTGATTCCATTCACTTGTTGTTGGTACATGGGTGATAGAATTAGCGCAAGTTTGAGTGTGTGTTAGAGCAGCTGTGTGTAGATAACGTGCGAGGAACTTATGCCAGAAAACGACGCTATTCCTTTGTCGCTGTGTAATGAGCGGCACTCACTCTCGTCAACATTATGGGGTTGAAGTCCTTTCTCTGAAGGTTAACAATACAATGTTGGCAAATGAGGGATTTTTTTTTTATTTTTGAGGAAAGCTATGCATTGTGAAGGGCCAGCAACACAGGCAGTCCTTGTCTAGCAGTAAGCCGTGAACTTGGCCATACAGATTCATTCTATTCTTCTGTATACAAGTCACTATTATTGCAGCTAACTACTGCACAAGTCTTCCTTCTTTCATCCCACATATTGCAGCATGAATGAAGCACAGTGCGTTGGCAATTGCCCAGTTGCATTTCCAAGAGCTGATCACACAGTAGCAGGGCAGAAGTGGTGATGGTTTCGTATTTGTGCGCTTTTGCATGCTTTTGCCTGAGGCAACACGCGGCGCACCATTGGTAGCGCCATCTTGTTTATGTGAAGCATATTGCTCAGTAAGGAAGGTCTATATAGTATGTGCATGGATGTGCATAGTGTCAATCAAGCCATCACAACAGAGCAACACACTTACCCAACATTAGACGATCTTGTCTGCCTAAGCAGTGCCATCAGTCTTTTCATTTAAACACTTTATCTAAAATGGTGGATACCACCCAGTTGTGCTGCATGAAAAGTTCAGGCACATCATGGCATTTGCTACTCTTATTGGACTATTGCCCTGCAAAAGTCTGAACTTTGGAATCTGTGCCTCAGCAATATGATCAGATAGGTCCTAGTGAACATTTGAGAAATCATCCAGCCTCTTTGACGTCATGACCTCTTTGTGCATGGCAGAACAGAGGCAGTGTGCAGTGTCTGTCTGAATATAGTCCTACAATACTTTGATAGCTACGGATGCACATTAAACCTAAACAAATGTAGCTTTTTTCAATCGGATTTTGAATTTTTTGGAGAGATCTTGTCAGAAAAAGACACCAGAACTGACACAGTGTAGGTCCCAGGAGTGATAGGCTGAACACCACCAAGCATTGGAGGTGATGAGCCTTATGGGTATATACTGATCAGCTACTTTTGCAGGTCGATAACAGCAAACATGACACTGTGCACTGTGCTCTTTGAAACCTTACGAGGAAAAATGTCTGGCGACGAGTGACCATGTAGACCGGCGGAGACTTGGCCTTCCGAGAGAGAGAGAGCAAATTGACACGACCGACCTCTTAGCGCAGGATTTTTTTAATATCCTCAAACGCTGGCCCTAGCTGGCGCGTGCCAGCAGCACCTCCCTCAAGTTGACGTGAGCGTCTGCGTAACTCTGGTGCGACGCCAATGCTGCTGCTGCTACAAATGTTAGCTGGATGACAAGCTCAAAGAAGCCCTGACAAGCAGCTATACTCTGGCCCAATTTGAGGGCAAGGAGCCAATTCATCTCTCTATTGATGCAGGCCCAGGGAGATGGCAACAATGTTGAAGTTGTGGCCTATACAATAAGTACATTTGCCTGTGCTGGGTGAGGCTATTCTCAAATTGAATGATAAAGGAAAGCTTAGCATCTGTATAGGGAATTTACCACTTCAACATGTACTCATGTCTGTGTCTTATCTGTGCCTTACACTGATAACATATCTTTTATTAGCATCTTGTCCAATTTCTCCACTTGATCCTTGGCAAGAACAGAGAACATGTCTCAGGATCCAACTCTACACCTTCTGTATGCATCGTCAGAAAGACACAAACAACCTATTTGCACAAACATGTGCTGTGCAGTCACGTCATAATCCACTCAAGTTTACTAAATATGCGCACATAATGCACAAGTTGCCTGATGAATATCTGTCTCAGGCAGCAGCACTAAATAAAACACCCATAGTGACACCCATAGCGACACCCATAGTGCGAAACATGACAAAATGGTTGTTCGTCAGCATTAAGAAATTTTGATAATTTTAACAATACTACTGTTCGGTGAACATAAAAACTGCTGATGTTGCACTGGTAGTTATTTATGTGGCTAAAACTTTTTTTTTTCCATGGCTATCTATGTTTTAGGAGCACCCCTCAGACAAATGCAAGTGGTGGATTTGGGAAAGCAGAAGCTCCATGCCAGCAAACAGTACTTGAAAACAGTCCTCTGTCTCATACTAGCTCCTTTGAAATTGAGCTGTAAGTAATTATTTTTCTCTTTTCTCATTCCATTTTATAATTTACCTGTCAAAGTAAGAGGAAGTAGAGACTAAAGGTAAAAAGCCTGACAGAAGTCCCAACATCCTTGCAAACGGTTTGTAGAGAACTCAAGACATATACAAAGCGATATCAGTAATAAATATGATACAAAAGCAGTTTAACGGTTTGCAAAGCATCTAATCTTGCATGAAAACACTAATTTACAGTTGCAATATGGTACAGACAACCTGGGACAACACAAAAGTGCTAATCTAGTAAAAAAAAAGAATAAGGGAAATCACTCAGCAGATGGAAAATGAAATGAGACAAAATGAAAAAAAAAAATGCAGAGTTGGTATACTGAATACAATCACACAAATAACGTAGCTTAATTACAACGTAGTGTGCACTCTCACATAACAAAACTAATCGAATATGACATTGTACCCCCTTACATAAATAGTTTAATATATGCTGTTTTGCATAGTATTTTAGGTACTGTGCTTAAATATAATCTTGTGTTCGAGCCTACAAAATATATAGTAACATTTGATAGCTAACACAGATTAGGTGGCAAATTGAATTAAAAAAAATCAACTGCAACATTAACATTGTTATTAATGAGGGTACAAGTGTGTTCCTTGCTCTCGGGACCTTCTCCACTATATTACATGTTGTAATAAGTTCGTATGTAGTAATAAAATTTGATTCTGATTCTGAATTTTTAAACAGTGCAGTCAAATTATATGTGACCAGTATCTCGCATCCTGTACCAGTGACTGCTAACCCTTTGAGGGTTGATTTTTTTCGACATATGCGACCGCCCAGGGTCGATTTATTTTATTGCAGATTTCAATTCTTCTTAGAGACTTATTTCGAAAAAAATTCGCAATTTTTCTAGGGTGACTGTAAAGTGAGAAAAAAATATTTTGCATTGGTATATATGTACTCTTCATTCATGAATAACAACAATAAAAAAGGAAATAAACTTAGAATTTATAATTTGATGCATTCTTATACACTTAGTTCAAGGCCTTGAAAATGCGCACACGAGAATATTTCGCAAGACTCAAATCTTCCTGCTTTTACACTAATATCTAATATGTACATCCATAGTGTAATTGAACTGCGTAGGTGCGCGCACTCAAGAAAACTGTGTGGTTGTGTGCCTGTCAAAAAAGCAAAACATGTGACAAACTTCCGCTAATCTTCATCTTATCGCCAACCAAAGGCAATTAGCTTTCGCGAGCATCCAAAAAAGAAGAAAGAAAGCAACCGAAACGCATGCACGGCGGCATCCTTCCTATGCGCACCCCTGTGAGCACTGAACGAGCGAGAAAGAGACGGTTGCCTTTTGAGCGATTAGTAACGAGATAACCATCAGTTCTGCAAGCGCAAGAAGTTGAAACCGTCTGCGAAAACAAAGCCTGAACCACCACCCACCCACGCGTGCGCCAATGCGCAGGCGGTACTATGTAGACGCGCAGGAGCGAACTAGCGCTAAAACAAACCATGCAACAAAAACCGAGCGAGGGAGGCGCGCGAAAAAAATTCTCTGTACAGTCGAACCCGGCTATATCGAACTCGCAAAAAAACGCCTATCAGTTCGATATAGAGCATAATTCGATATAAGCCTGCTAAATAATTGGATGTCATAAAAGCACATACCATTTATAAAATAACTTTATTGATGAAACTAGCTTAGTTTCGCACGAAATAGTCCTGCATTTTCTTCTGCTTGGGCAATTTCGCTGCGTGCGAGGCACGCACTTCCCCACGTTGTCTAAGGAGTCGGAGCAGCTGAGGCCGCAACATTCCGCATTCGCGCAGAAGCACCGGACTAGTGCGAGCGCACCAATCACTTCGGAGGATGTGGGCCAAAGACTGTCGTTGCTTTCCTCGTAGTGCCCATTTTCACTTGTGCTCGGCACGATGTCGGCAATGTAGTCTTCGTTTCCGGGCTCTCCCGTGGTCGCGACACCATCATTTGCGCTCACAAACTCGTCCACCGTTGATTCGTCAACAGCTTCCGGAAATTCTGACAGCTCGCTCCAAACTTCGGCAACAACGACAACGGCTTCGTCGCATTAATCAGAATTTACAGTCATTTACAGTCAGTTACAGAGCACGCGGAAGTCGGTACGGCTGAAGCTATTTTGGATGAACCACTCGCACACGGCCGTGTGTACGCGTCGGGCGCCACGGGCACTACGGGCACCAGGTCGCGAGTTAGGCCGCTTTAGCCCTAATTTCCCCCTTCAAGATCGTGCCGAGAGTGCACCTCGGAATCTTGTACGTTGCAGGGACATCCTACTTGTCACCGCGTTCGACCCGGTTTATGATTTCGAGCTTCACGACGAAAGGCGAATTCTGCCGCTTCATCACGGCAACACTGCGGGAGAAGGCGCACACAATGAATCAGATAAGCAGCGAGACAACTCGCACTTACGCCATCTTGCACGACGAGGGCACAAGAGCTTCTGATTGGCTGTCTGAGCAAGCGCTGCGGGCGGGCGGGCGGGCCAGGATAATTTTTTGTAGGGGGGTGTCGGCGGCTCCGAGGTAGCGCGGTGACGTAGGGAGAGCGGTTGGATGGAGCCGCGCCGCCGGGTTTTCCCGTCACCGCGAGGGAAAGCCAACTTCCGGGGGCACTTTCCGCCGCTTGAAGTTCGATATATCGGGAGTCGCTACTAGTCTTGTTCGATGTTTGCGTAATTTTTGCTATATATACTCATTGTAACTATACCGTGTCCAGAAATTGTTCGATATATGGCATAATTCGATGTAAACGGGTTCGATATAGTCGGGTTCGACTGTATTCCCACATAGTGGCAGCACATGACAAAAAAGAAAAAGTTAGGAAATCGGCGCGCTTTTTAAACGTACAGACGGCGCTGTAAATATATGGCATCGACCATTTTCGGACTTGTTCGCGGCGCCGTATATTTACGTCATTGACCCTCAAAGGGTTAAGTGCCATCTCTGATGTCGGATGCTATCGTATAACTTCTCTAGTGTCAATGAACTTTTATTGAGTGCTTTCTGTACGTGCAGCGTATGAGGGGTGGTCATACATTAGCGTTGATGAACACCTTTGCAACATGCAGATGACAGTATCGCTCAACGAAAACACGAGCAGTGCATGGCGTTTTGTAGTGTCGGAAATCCCATTTCCTTCCAAATAAGCTTCTACAGCTACTTACCGGCCGGAAAAGAACTACGTCACGATGCTCTCAAACATACGCACTCAGACAGGCTTTATTTGTTGGTAGGCAGCAAAAGATCAGCGATCTTCACTTGTCGCCATGGTGGCATTGTCGCAGCCTCTTCGAACTCGGTAAGGCTGCTAGTGAGTTTGTCCACAAGGCCCCGCTTCTCTGCGGAAGCTCGCATTGACGCTCAAAGCACGCGCCGTACAGATAATGAAGGGCCCTCGTCCACTTCCACATCGTCGTTGTCGTCATCACTTTCGCTTGAAGATGGGCGACGTGCGACGGCGGCAACAATGTCACTATCCAAGAACTCCGCAGATGTATTAACGGTGACTTCTCGATAACGTAAACATGACACGCCACAGCAAAGATCGTTGAACACCACGACAGCACCATGACCGCAAACACACTGGCGGAATCGAAAAAAAAAGAAATCCACGCAGGAACTTCTCTGGAAGCTGTCTAAGTATGTGTAAGCATTCTGCCACTTGCTCATCTCCATGCAGCCCGATGTCATTATCAATGTTATGAAACTTGATCCAGCCGGTACAAACAAACAACAGCGCTACAGCGACACAAACTGGTGCGCACAGCGGCGGAAGGTGCATTGATAACACAAGCAAAGTACTGCAGCTGGTGGTCCCTGGTGCGCTGATGACATTCCAATCATTATAAGCGGTTATCTCTCATTAGTGCCTTATCCATCCGCGTAGAACCATTATGAACCGTGATCAAACGTACACCGGTGATGCCTGTGTATATGGCATGGTCGCACAGATTGTATCTCGAAAACAGTTTGCGATGCGGACAGAGAGTGCTGATTGCTACCACGCAGAGTTTGCGCCACTGTGCACTGAAGAGAGACGCACAGGCCCACATCTTGAAAGTGATTTGCAAAAGGGGCAGGGTGCTGCTTATGCCGAGAGCTTCGTGAGTGCTGTGTTTTCGCCGCCTTGTTCGCGTTGAAGCGACAGGCAGCGTGAAGGTACAGTCGCTCGCTGCTGCGGTCTTTATCTTGAAAGCGGTCGTCGTATGGGACGGACGTACGGAGGAACATTTTCCTCATTGGGTAAGCATAGAAATGCCTGCACATTAAAAAAAAATATGCTTCTGTGCAGTTACTATTTGGATTGTATTGGGTTTGGCGGTGACCGCGAATTTGCACGCCGCTCGCCATAATCAGCCTGCATCGCAATAAAACACCGTCCCTATCTTCATTGCACTTTTGGCGGTACAAATCGACTGATAACTTGCCGAAAACACGAAAAATCCGAGCGTTGCCAGCGGCGAGTCGAGGTGTCAGCTTGGCAAGTCAACGCAAGCTGGTACAGTCGCCGACCGATTTTCCGGACTCCAAAAATTCAAACATGCCCGATTATTCGGTCAGCTTCGCGGCACCGCCATTCTCCCCATAGACCATAATGTATAACAACTGCCGAAAGTTCGGACACCTTGCAACCTCTCGTCTGATTTTTCGGACACTCCTTTAGCTAACTCGGTCGAGAGCACCATGCACCGACTCTGACCGGTGCATGGTTCGACTTGCTGAACGCCATTTTTGTTTTGAACGGAGCTTCCTTGCTGCCCCACGAAGTGGCGCTACTAGAAATCCCCGCTCATCATCATCGTTTCTGCCTGGTTAGATAGATCGGCTCTGCAGCAGTTCCGGTTTCAGCTTAGTAAGCCATGTCAAGACAATCCAGCAGCTGATTTGTTTCCTCGCGCAAGACGCTGCGAGCAGGCCGCGTTTTTCGTTTGTGCGACTGGTGTCGGCACGGTGGTGTTTGCTTTGTGTGCTGTGTCGAGGTTTCGGTGATCCAACGCGGCATACGTAAACATTGCGTCAAGGGTCTAATGGCGCCGACAGTGCCCGCGCAGACTGCGCTGGGGAATGCCGGCAAGCGGGTGCCGGGGGCCTAAGATTTGTCGCCTTCCGATGTGCTCCCTACTGACGCGGAAAATGTTCTGCCGAGACCTGCGCAGTGGTGGCATTGCGATTCCGGACACCGTCTCATTTGACAGTTTCATGGGTGCTGACACTGCTGTATTGACATGCGCAGAACTCGACGACGGCAAGATCATTCGTTAGGTTTCTGCTGCACCGCCGGACGATGACTCCGAGTCAAAAGATGACGCACCATGTGCTACGCTGCCGTTGCATGCGGAGCGTGTACAAGCAGTGACTGTGCTTTCAGCCGCCAATAGTGACCGTACGACCCTCTCCGAGATTCAGGCTTATCTGATTGCGCGTAAACGGAACAGCGTGCAACGGCGCATTCACGATTTCTTCCAAGGCTACTGCCGAGCCCAAATAAGTGCGTGGAAATAAAGGATTTCATTTTTTTTTTCTTAATCTGCTTTTTCGGACACCTGTTTATTCGGACATTTTCGCAGTCCCCGTGAGGTCCGAATAAACGGTCGGCGACTGTATTTCCCTGGCAATTTTCTCGAGCAGGTCCTGCTCGACACCATCCGACTTTAGACAAATGGTCTAAATGCGTGGTAGGGTCATTGAATTTTGTTCTTACACATTTGTCAATGGTGCGGTCGCGATGGTGCGCCAACACCGACACTCAAACCATAGAATTACGAGTGTCGTCGACGATGCTCTGCCGAAAAACTCTTCACACTTCACGGCTGCACTGCTCAGGGAAAAATTGCTCAGTGATCATGCAGAGCCCCTTGCTGCAAAACCCTTACGATCGTGCTGCGTACCCACAGTGAGCAGCTAATCGTTTTTTGAGCACAACAAACACAATCTCAGATTCGAGCCACGGCATTTGGGGCACTTTCCAATACGATACTCTCTTAGTATTCTGTGACCTCCGCATCCCCCCACAAATTCGGCCATTGCCTTCCCCTCCTCATTCGCTCTCCAGTCTGCGAGCTGTTTGGACGCCAGTCACTCCTCTCACTCGCCTTTATGTCAAATCCCCGCTGCCAGTTTCGATGTCGCTGCTCCTCCAAGGCTGTCCTCATCCAGCCTGCTCTCCCAAGCATGATCTTCCACCAACGGGTGCCCTTCTGCAGTTCCTACTTCTTGGTCTCCACAACTCCGATCGCCTTTCTTCTGCTACACATGAAGCCAATGCCAAGCCCGCCGTTGCAACCGTCGCCATCACCAGCACGCACCGACAAGGAAAGTGAGATGGCCTGACGACAGTTTGAAGCTCCTGCCTTCTGCGTTGCCCGCCGCATTCAGTCACTTTGGTGCCGGAGGCACGTGCATTTGGATCCGTGCTGCAGGCCATGTGATTGTATGTTATTCGGAGTGCTTTTTTAGGTGTGTGTGCCTTGCGCAGGCTATTGCAGTCTGCAGTGATAAGTGGCTCTGTCAGTCTCCGGGCGAAACTGTCTTACTTTGGAGCAGAAAGTTCTACTGATAAAAGAAGTGGAAAAAGGTGGCTGGCAGAAAACTGACATCGCAGAGGAATTGGCATACTGTAGTCTACTTTATCAACTGTGTTGAAAAACAAAGAAGCTGTGCTGGATGGCTTGCAAAAGAGCTTCTTGGGAAAGAGAAAGAGGAATCACGATTCAAAATACCTCGAAGTGGAAGGTGCACTTCTACAGTGGTCGAAAAACGCCAGGAGTGAAAATTTCTCCATACATGGACTTGTGCTAACTGCAAAAGCCAAAGCTCTTGCCCTCCAAATGGGCCGTAAAGATCTTCTCAAGTGCAGCCATGGCAGGCTTGAGCAGTTCAAGAAACGACACAGCGTGACCTTGGAAATCGATAATTAGCAAAAACGCAGCTGTGAACCGTGACACTGTATACATATGGTGCCAACATCAGCTCCAAGCTCTACTTGAAAAGTATGAAGACAAAGACATTTACAACCTAGATGAGGCTGCATTTTTCTACAAGATGCTACGAAATCACACGTTCACTACTGCGGTCGGATCTCCTCATTCCGGAGAAAAACAGAGCAAGGAGCGTGTCACGAGGCTGTTTGGTGCCAATGCAACAGGCGAGGATGAGCTTCCTTTGTTGATACTGGGGAAGGCGGGAGAAGCCGCGGTGCTTCCGAAATGCAACTATTCCCAAGGAATGCATCTACAGAAGTAACAAGCAAGCATGGATGACTGCTACTATTTTTGAAGACTACATGTGCCTTCTGGATAGACGGTTCGACGCAAAGAATCAGCCAGTGCTTTTCATATCTGACAATTGTCCGAGAAATGGGAAGATCGACAACCTCAAGGCGATCACTCGGGAATTTTTGCCTGCAAACACAACCGCGGTACTGCACCCAATGGATCAGGGCATCATTGAGACCATCCGGAAGCTGTACCACAAGGCTCTTTTGCAGCGCATGTTCACAGCGTATGACGCCAGCAAGAGGTACAACATTGAATTGCTTGGTGCGATCCATTTGCTAAAGTTTTCATGGAAAGAACTCGCGCCTTCGAAGGTAACCAACTGCTTTGTGCACGCTGACTTTTCCCGCGCCGTCGTCAGCGGCCCTGAGGATGAACAGCCTGACAGTGACCGGACTTGCAGCAATCTGTACGTGGCTGTTGATAAAATTGCTGGTCAAGAGGTAGAAGGTGACTTTGAGGCATTTGTGTTGGTTGACGCTGCTGCTCCTGTGGTCCCCCAGTGATGCATTCAGAGATACTAATGGACACTTTTGGTGGCCCTGATGAGGACGAAGAGCTGGTCGACAAAGAGCCACGGGAAGGGCCAACTATGGTGCAGACGCGGGAGTACCTACGCCTGCTGCGAAATAAGGTTGAATGCATGGGCTGTGACCACGGCCTCGTGCAATGCTTGGTCAAATTAGAGCAGGGGTTGCTCACGCCTAGTAAGAACTTGAAACAGCCAAAGCTTGCTGCCTTTTTTGCACCTGAATAAAGTTTTGCTTCACTGAATACATTGTATTTTGACTTCCTCGCAGTTGTGGCGCAATTAAAGCTCAACTGCTTTAGCTTTTCTTGAGTGGTCACTTATATCGAATTACTACTTATAACGAATTTTTTCGCCATCCCGCTGACATTGTTATAACAAGGAATTGCTGTACTTCTCGAAGCACGACTACCATATTATCGCTGAATATGATTTGTTAATGCTTGGCTGCGCCCGCCCGCGTAAAAGTGAAACTGGCTACACTGCTTATAAGTGTCGTAACCGTCAGGTGTTGCTAATTTCGATTAGTTGTGAACATCACCAGCCTTGAACCATGCGAAACTTTAGGTTAGACCACATGTATGCTTGCCAGCGTGGACTCTCTCTTGGTCGCTCCTGTCTATACACCTTTACAAACTTCACTTTATATTGAGCTATTGATGGCACTTCAACATGCACAATTTGGGTGTGGCTACTCTTCAGTCAGGCTGGTGTAGGACAAAGCTGGTCTGTCTCATGTAACGCAGCCAGACCAGAGCACATGAGCGCGAGCGTGCACTTCAGCCTTATTGTGCACATAGTTAGCTACTATAGCAAGGTAAGTGTAGATAAGGTAAGGTATTTGGGCGAGTTGGTAAGGTTCACTGTTGTCTCAAGTAGCTGCGTCTGCAGCCTAGTGTAGATGCCACGGCCGCCGCAGGGTGCCGCAACAAGCTTGTTTGCTGAGCTCGCTATGGCTTGCTGAGAACAGCTGTGTGCTTTGATGGGTATTTGGGTGACAGGACTCGAAGAGCACAATCATCTGACCATCTGCTTTCCGAGTTGTACACGCTCAAGGTGTGTTACCAGCATGGTTGAAGCTCCTTATGTCGGGAATCCTTTCAATGCGAGTCCGGACTGCAGCATCCATCGCTTAGCCAATGTGCGCGCTGCCAATGTACTTGCACGGGCGAACATGAAGATGAAGTTTGTTCTACCCTCGAAAATTGTATGATTGCCGTCGAGATAAGTGTTAAAGGAAATGTGCTTCTGATGCCACACGAGTATAGCCGCGCGTAGTTATCTAGTACACTGTATCACAGCAAAGGGATGAGACACTGTGAACTCAACCGTAAGCTGAGGGATAGCCTTGGAGTTTGGCACGTCGTAGGCACTGAAATTAAAAGTATTGGTGTCTATGTGAACATCCAAAATCAAATTTGAACTGCGTGCCACGGTGACAATCAGTAGGGCGGAGCGTTGTGGGCACTACCTTGCTATGCCGTTGCCTTCCCAGTGCAGGGAATTGAAGAAGGACTGGGAGCACTGCAAAGGGGATTGACGACAATCTTTGATTGCCAATAACACCACCTCTGCTGAACACATTGAAGTAATTTTTGCTAAAAAGTATTTCTGAAATAGTCTATTATAGAGGGACACTAAAGGTTAATATTAAGTCAGCATGGACTGTTGAAATGCCATCCCAGAAACCTCGAAATGCTTGTTTCATGCAAAGAAGAGACTTATTTTAAGACAAAATGCATTCTGAAGCATCTGCGTACCTCTAGCACAGTTCAAATCGCCCGCCCTCCGATCGAGGAGTGGCGACGTCATGGTCTCATAGTGACATTGCGCCGTCGGTGAGTAAAACGGCGCCCGCAGACGGCACTACGGCTTTTCTGCGCAAAACGCAAACACGCGGCCAGAAACAGAGCCAAGATAGAGCAGACAGCAGCGCGAAAGCAGAACTATGGTGGCTAGCGGAAGGGAAAGCGCGCGACGATAAGCTGATTCTTTATTTTATGACGCCAACTTTGACGCTCGTTGCAATGGACGACCCTGACAACGACACATTGGCTCGCGATGCTGGGCTCAACTTCAGTGATTTAAGCACTGATGAACGTGACCTGCTGCTGAGGGCTCGCGCTACCTGCGTCGTTGCGTACTGCTATGATGGCAACTGTATGTCATGGCTGTACATATCCGCACATTGTAGCTTTTCCTTCGTGAAAACCAAATGCCGCACTCGCCGCCCCGTCTTCGACCTGCAGTTCTTGCGCTTCGGAGAATGCAGGCAAGACCGACGGAACAGCGCTACGGGAAAGCATTGATTTGAAAGGCACTCCACACGACTTCAGTAAGTCGGCGTTAAACTCGTCATCCTCTGGACGAAAGTGCAGCGAGCACACTATACGATTTTTCGGCTCTTTGCCAATGCGCTGTGGCAGAGTTACGGCACTTAACCACTTCGAACGGAGAGGTTAATTCGTTGGCACACAGCGATAAGTAATGTTGGATTCGCCGCTACAACTGCCCTTGGCCAAGTTCCGCAGACCGTTTGCGCATCCTATGACATCACATGGACGTGGCATTCTCGCTGCTTGTTCCAAATGCAAGTTTCGCGAGCCAGCAGAACCAGCGCAGCACAACGTGATACGAAACAACTGAAACTTCAAAGCGCGCGGCGCAGTCAAAGAAAACGAAACCTTTCGACCACCCATACTACTGAAGGGTAATGTCAAAATGTTATTTTTTCTTAGAATCGAACAGAAGTAGACAAGCAGCATTTTCTTTCGTCTTATAACCTAATGAAATGATCTTTTTAATATGAGCAGTTGAGTACTAGTGACATAAATTATGATGAGGAGTGCCTTCGTCATCGGGCTAGTACCGGAATGTCGCTGGGGGGTCTCAAATCGTGTCGTGCATTTACCTGAATTTCTCTGTTACTAAAGCTCTGTTCGCGATTATATTGACGCCTTAGACGTTCTAGAGCATTGCTTTATCACTTTAACTTGACTTCATAGTAACCTTTAATTGTCCCTTTAACATCAAATGCATTTTTCGACTTCGATAAAAAGTGGTTCAGGATCCCTTGAATGATTAGAAGAACCTACCCTACTGACTCACTCAGTGTGTACACAGTCATCAAAATCATTTTCAGGGTCCCTTTAATGGAGGGGCAAATTTGTTTCTTGCTCAAAAAAAAAAAAAAAAAAACCGACTTAATGCAGTTTGAATAGTAAGGAGTAGTGTTTATTTTATTCAAAATGAGAACGGAAAGGAAGGGTTAGTAAAATGCACAGTGAATAAAACGTCTTCGAAAAAAAAATGGTAAGACCCATTGCAGATTGAGTCGAACATTCTCAAAAAAGGATGCATACAGAAGCAAATATTTTCGAATATGAGCTATCTTTATTAACAGATAGTAAGCTCATTGCATGGTATGAGGCCTGAACATTGTCATAAGTTTTTCACTCAACAGAGAGTAAGTCAACCTCAGCAATCCTGACATACTCTCAGCCTGTGCACAACGCCTCAGTGTTGCGTTTCATTGTTTTGAAGAGTTTATTTTAGTTTGGATGATGGGCACCTGAATCTCAGCGCCAGCCAATGCCTTGTTTTCATAGCTCAAGTTCCTTCAAAGAAGCGGCGGTACGCTTCCTTTCTCGTTTATTCCTTGATGCGTAGGTCCTTTCTGTTCTCGTGTTCCTTCCGCCGCGCGTTCGCCCCACAGACCATTTGAAGCATCCTCTTGGTCAGTTGTACAGTCAACGTTCAATTTTTCAGACTCTCTAGGCGCCGCGAAAACGTCCAAAAAATCGGCCAGTTGGAAAAAGATGAATGCAATGTCTTTTACTGCCTTGAAGGGCTGAAATCACCACAGGCACATTCGAAAAAGCTCTGAAGGCCTGCCAGTACACTTATTAGGCATATCGGTGCTTGACTGTGACAGGAGATGGCGGGTGCACGCGTGTATAATTAAGGAATACATACTGTGCCCCGTGACAATTGCCCCGTCTTACGCTAGTTATGCTTCACTGCTTAACGTTGCTGTATTGAGGCAAACTGACTTTTGCAAATCGGCATTACGCTATGTGCTGTGCTTTAAGCTTCGTAGCCAATCGCGAGGACCACAAAGGCGGAGTCAGTGCCATCACTGACAGCGGCGAATTCGTTCAATGAAAAACACGGTGCAGAATGGCAACAAGCTTAATAGCAAATGTCGAAGTAGCTAGGCCTACGGCTGCCAGCGGATCTGCGTGCGAGCGCCAGTTCGAGGCAGCGAGATAATCAAAATGGCGGCGGTGGTGCCTTTGATTAATGCCGTTTCGGATCTGTGGTCATGGCAAAAGGTCTGGAAATCGGAACGGCAAAGGGCTCTTGCGTCCAAAATTCCAGACATTCTTATACATTGACTCTATAGGGTATGTGGTGGTGCCGCGAAACCATCCAAATTATCGGGTGTTCGGAAAGTTGGTCGTTGACTGTACACTGGCAACTCCTTCAGTGGACACTGCTTCAAAGACGATACATTATGATTGCTCTCCGTTACTCGAGCCAGCGTTACCGCCACTTTCGTTCTCTTTCAGTAAAATTACAGCTCATTTTCCCTGATAGAAGCTCAATTTCCCTGAGTTTTCCTAAGTATTTCTAGACAATTCAAAATCTCTGAGAATTCCTGGTTTTCCCAGTTGGTAGACACCCTGAGATGTCGTGCTATTTTCCAGTAGCACAGGT
The DNA here is from genome assembly GCF_050947875.1 of Dermacentor variabilis. Classification (NCBI taxonomy): domain Eukaryota; kingdom Metazoa; phylum Arthropoda; class Arachnida; order Ixodida; family Ixodidae; genus Dermacentor; species Dermacentor variabilis. The sequence continues at coordinate 60,474,228 of NW_027460280.1, read as the reverse complement.
TATTTGAAGTAGTAGTTTAGCGCGAATAAAACCACGGACACAAGGAAGATAGACTAGGACAAGCGCTACTCACAACTGTTTAATGGAAGCAAGGATAGTGCATATATATATATATCCTCTTGTCACGCATGCGCCTACCAAGCAGAAGAGTAGCCGGTACATACACATCAAAGGCGGTTGCGCAAGAAGTTAAATTCGGCATCCAGTAATGTGATAGAAGGCTCACTCACACATCTATCTCTGTTCTTCTTGATAAAGAAGGCCTCAAGAGCGAGCCTGGAAGAGGCGTTGCCGCTCCTGCCAAGAATAGTTGTCGATCGGTTATTGTTCAGCTTGCTTAGTGTCAATGAATTTTCATATTTCATGCGTAGAAGGGATGGTTGCTCGTTAAGACTGATTAAAATAGATAATTTGAAAATACTTGTGTTCGGTGACCATAGAAACTGCAGATGTTGCACCAGTAATTAATTATGTGGCTAAACATTTTTTTTTGGTGACTATTTGTACTTTAGGAGAAATCCTCAGGCAACTATGAGTGATGGATTTTGGAAACCAGAAACTCCATATAGGCAAGCAGTATTTGAAAGCAGTCCTCTGTCTTGTACTAGCGTCTTAGAGAATGAGCTCTGTGCAGTTTTAGTAACCTTTGGAAGCTAACACGAGTTATGCAACAAGACGAATTATTAGAAGTCAATTGTAAAAGCAACATTGTATGCACATTTGACTTTATTAGTCACATTCAATTTTATGGACCAGAATGAATTAAAATAATTGTCTCTCATGTCTATTGTGCTGTCAGAATGCTGTTATGTCATTTTTTCAAATCCTCTTGATCTTTATTGTGTCAGTGTATGCAGCATATACAAGGGATGGTAGCTCTTCAGCAATAATGAACATAGACAATTTTAATGATACTAGTGTTTGGTCACCATAGACACCTGTAATGTGGTGCCCATATATATATATATATATATATGTATATATATATATATATATATACATATATACATACACACATATGTGTGTGTGTGTGTGTGTGTGTGGCTGGATAATTGATTAATTTCATGGCTTTTTTTCTTATGCTGTAGGAGGACACCTCAAAGAACTTGTAGTGATAAACAGAAACTTAATACGGGGAGCTATTACATGCAAACAGTGCTCTGCCTCATTCTTATTGCACCAATGATGAGCTGTGAGCAATTTTAGTAACGCTCGACAGCTAACTGTTGCAAGGCTTTTCAAGTGGATCTTGTACCATCTATTTCTGTTGCCTGGTTTGCTTTTTTTGTCTTTTGTTTGCTGGTACAGTATTGCATATTAAAATAGTAAATCATTCAGAGTACTCTACTATTTCTTTAATCAAGGAACATCTTCGAAAGTATTAGTAATCGGGCAGCTTGCTTGAGTAACCACTGTGACACATACTTGCGCAATATAAAAGATAATGCAAGAATCAAATGTGTTGTGAAACAAAATCTGAAAAAATAAAGCACTCCCCTTATCTCTGGTCACGTGAAGACTAATTATCTGCAAACCTATTTTTTGGCCTCCTTCTTTTATTGCAGGAGAAAGCCTGGAAGAGCTAGGAGTGATCAATGGAAAAGAGAAATGCCAAATAAGAAGGCACTTTCTGTAGGCAGCAGTCCACTGTCCCCGACTTGTTTCGTGGAAAATGAGCTGTGAGCACTTTTAATTACCCTTGGAAGTGAATTTTTTCTGGACTCATTGCGGTGCCCTTGCACATTGTGTTCAGTTTCCTCATTCTTGCAGCGCTTTATTATTACATGGTTTACATAAAACGATCACAAATGAGAGAAAGAGCTAGCTGGCAATTAGAATCATTGGCAGGGTCAGAAAAAAGATTTCGCTATTCAATATTGATCTAATGGAAACACCATATTAAAGGGACATTAAAGGCAAATACTAAGTCGTTGTGGACTGTTGGAATAGCATTCCAGAAACCTCGCAGCGCTTGTTTTGTGCCAAGAAACGACTTGGTTTATGAGAAAATTGCATCTCAAAGGTCCGCATACCTGTAGCGCCATTTAAATTGCCCACCCCTAATCGTGGACTGGTGACGTTGCATTCACCATCACCGACCTTTACTGCCATCGGTGAGTAAAACAGCGCCCGACAGACAGCACATAGGTTTTCTATGCAGAACGCAAACACATGGTTGTGAAAAAACTGAGCCACTGCAGCAGCTCTTGGTCAAGTGACGTGGACCGGTCAAGCGACATGGACCATTTGGGAATCCCACGACATCACATGGACGTGACGTTCTCTGCTACTTGCAGCATGTGCGAGTTTTGCGAGCCAGCAAAGCCAGCGCAGCACTACACGATAATGAAACTACTGAAATGCGAAAGCCCAGGCGGTGTAGAGTGGAGAAAACAAAACCTTCCATCCGCTTGCATCATTGTCAAGGGTAATTTCATTGAGTTCTTTTTCTAAAGATCAAATAGAACTGGACAAGTAGCATTTTCTTTCGTCTGGTAATGCAATACAACTATGTTTTTATTACGAGTGGTTGAGTACTAGTGACAGAATTGTAATAAGGAGTGCCTTCGTCCTCAAGCTAGCGCTTGAATGTCTCAGGAGTCCCTAATCATGTCCTGCATTTACCTCAATTTTTCAATTACTACAGCTTTGTTTGCAATAATATTGATGACTTAGACATTCTCCAGCACTAATCTATCACTTTAGCTTGATTTAATATTTGCCTTTTGTGTCCCTTTGATTACCAATAGAACAGCATGGTTTAGATCTCTGTGCAATCACTGGCATGTCAACCTGTGTGATAAGGAAAATGTTGAAAGTCTGAAACGTGTTTCCATATGTGAAATATATATGCAGCAGCCATGCAGTATTTCGAAACTTCGTGCACTGTTATCTAGATCAGTATGCTAACAAAGAAAAAAACATTGCACACTGGTCAGGTGAGGACTGGTACCAATTTTGTAGTTCTGTAAAACTAGCCTTTTTCCTGGCCATTATTGCACTGCAGGAAAAAGCCTAGAAAAACTAGGAGTGATGGATGGAGAAGAGAAATCAATAATTATATTGCGCTTAGTGTTACACTAACGAAAGTGAAGGACAGGACGCGGACATTCGTAGCGCAAACTACCAACTGTTTAATACTGTTCAAGAACGCGCTTGCCGCATTTACTCAAATCTAGGCCGACCCCATTCTAAGGCGACCCCCTAAAGTCCGAAGCCAACAAAAAAAAAAAAAAATATTACCTCGAATGTAGGCCGAACAAAAAAAAGCGAGGACAGCGTTCACAATATGCAAACAGCATTTATTGAATCTGAATGTGCAGAGCTCATTCAACGTCGTCACTGCTAGACTCGTTGCTGTGTTCCTTTTCACTATCACCTTCAAACAGTGCACTATCTTCGGTATCGTCAAGCACATTAGATATGCTGCACTTTTTAAAGGCGCGCATGATCAAAGAACCTGGGATGTCGTCCCACGCTGCAGCTACCCAGCCCGCCAGCTGCGATAGCGATGTATGTTTGATGTGGACCGTTGCCGTTAGCATGCGTTCTTCGTCAGTCAACCAGTCCGTGTAATATTTCTGCAGAGGATCCTTGAAAGGTTTGTTGATGCAGACATCAAGTGGCTGCAACTGGCCCGTCATGCCGCCCGGTATGACAGCGAGGTCCGGGTTAGCTTGGGCGAGCGCAGCCTTCACGTTGTCGGTCAAGTGCCCACGGTAAGAGTCGACGGCAAGGAGCGAGTTCTTTGTCAAAAGGGTTCCTGGACGCCGTTGCCACACAATCTTAATCCACTCTTCCACCATCGCACCTGTCATCCACGCATTCTCATTTGCCCGCACAATGACATTTTTGGGGAAAGTTTCTCGAGCAAGCAGTGTCTTCCTTTTAAATATCATATAAGGAGGGAGTTTATGTCCATCAGCTGTGCAGCACAGCATCACAGTTGCGCACTGCTTCCCGTAGCCCGCAGAGCGCACCTTCACCTCCTTGGCACCCTTTTCATTCACAGTATACGCCACTGGCATATCAAAATACACAGCCGTCTGGTCGGCATTGCAGATTTGCCCAAGGTTGTAGCATGCTGCTTCTCTCATTCACAGTACGTAGCGCTGAAAAGCTATCAGCTTTTCTTCAAAATCGCTTGGCAGCTTCTGGGTGATTGGAGTGCGATGTCGGAGGCTGAAGCCGAAGTGCTTCATGAATATCTGAAGCCAGCCCCGGCTGGTTTTGAAATCCTTTGGCATTAGGCCTCGCTCCCTCGAAAGTTCCCTAGCTTTCGCTTGGAGCACTTCTGTTGTCACTGGAAGGGCAGCTGCTCTCAGCGTCCGAACAAGGTCGGCCAAAACTGTCTCCACTTCGTGGTGACGGCCTTTCTTTGGTCCGCTAAAAGCCATCCTCGTTGCGGCACACGCAAAAAGCTGCTGTCATTGTCCCCTCCGACGACAGACATTTTTCTCGTCGACGCCGAAGTCCCGCCCGGATTGAAGGTTCGACGATGCCTCTGCAGCTATCACAACTTTTCGCTTGAAAGCAGCACCGTAGTGGCATCTCCTGCTTGGTGCCATCGCGATAACACCACGCTGCACACCGATACGGCAGACATGACACAGGTCAAAATGGAGACCTCGCTTGCGTACGGTTGGCTACTGGCACGGCGAGTAGCGGCTGCGATACTGACTTTTCTAGATGGTGCTAGCTGTGCACCATGTTTAGCAGTTTAAATGAAAAACTGGCGTGTTTTTTAAAATCCTCGAATCTAAGCCAACCCTACCAGTTTGGAATATGATTATTTGAAAAAAAAACTATTGGCCTAGATTCGAATAAATGCGGTATAGACAAGGAGATGTGGCGCGGGAGGGGGGGGGGGGGGATATAAAAAGACATGACAAGGTGACGGCATGGTACAATACTTTGGGCCAGGCATACATCGTTCACTTGCACCCGTTTTATATCTCCAACCCGCGCCATATCTCCTTGTATATAAGCGCATTCTTTAACAGTATTAAACAGTTAGTAGTTTGCGCTACATATGTCCGCATCCTGTCTTTCACTTTCGTTAGTGCAACACTAAGCGCAATATAATCAAGAACGTCTACAAACTAGCCCCCTTCATTGCTTTACTAGAAGAAAAATGCCAGATAAGGAGGCGGTACTTGAAGACAGCGATCCCCTTTCTCCTACTTGTGTCATTGAAAATGAGCTGTAAGCTGTTTTAGTAATCTTTGGCAAGTAATTGTTGTAAGACATGTTGTGTGGCTTTTCAACTTGCTTTTTTGGGTATTTTGCTTGTGCATTGCAATATGTTACAGTACGAAATTAATTTTTCATAACCATGTAGAATAGTAGTATTCACTATTCAGTACAGTCGGACATTGTTATTATGAATGTTTATGGCAAACTAATGGCAGTAATGAAGTAATTGTAAATATCCTTGAAATTGAAAGTTGCTGCAAGCTGTTGGCAACACGGGGAACCAGCTGTGCTGCCGAGTCTACTCTCTGTACACACGACTCCCTGCGCCTTTGTTGATTGTTGTGCACTATAATGCTGGTTAAAATGTGGTGAACTGTGGTTTACAGCACATGGCGCACTGTCTAACCACTAGCCATGACCATGATAAACTGTTGCAAAATTGCAGAAGGGGTTCATGGCTTCGTGTTCTGCTCGCATGTTCTGTACAATCACATGGCTTATCAGTGTTACTATGACACTCAACGCTAGATGCAAGCGTAAATTTTGTTTAGAAGCGTCTGCTCACACACATCAATGAGCATCTAACTTCTCCATTGGCATGCTTGCAAAATATTGATAAGTGATTCGGAAGAATAGGTTAACACATATGCGCTCATTTTTCATTTCTTCTGTAGTCCTTTGGCATTGTGCAACATGTTTTTGCCTGTTGAATTTCGACCCCTCCACCCAAGTTTGTTATAGTGTGGCTTTACTGTACCTTTAGTTGTAAAGATGTAAACATTGCCTAATGCCGTTGTCACACAAACAATTTCAAGGACCATTGAAATCAAAGAACATTGAAATCGACGATCCCCGCTGACTAGATCTTCTTCCAAGCTAGAGTTGTTACAAGGAGTCAATCAAGCATGCATATTTCAATTGCCTTTCGGCAATGGCCAAGGGTGAATGATGCACACAAGGTATGTGCACCCCCCTTCCCTCAAAAGAATTTCCTGGCTACACCACTGCTATGTGGCATACAAGATTTCAGCCACCAATAAACATTGGTTTTATGGATTTGGTGTTGGTGCCAGCCGTGAGGAGGTCTTGAGTAATCGAGGAAATCTGAAATCAGGCATTCGAAAAATCTGTCAGTGACTCTATTTTATTATGGTTGTGCCAGGTCAAGATAGGTTGGAAGAAATGCCATTACTGAGGCCCATTCGATTTCTGGGTAACTATGCTTGCCTTGAAAACCGGTCGCCATCTTATTTATTGAACACTCACTGTTTTCAACATTTTCTATTGTTTAGTTGACGTATGTGCCTAGTCAATGTATAAAGACAACCAAAATCTCAGACTGTGTGGCGTTTAGTCTGATTTTTTTTTTAACACAGTCTGTGTGTGCCACCATCACAATTATTGCCGCCATGAGCAATTTCGTTTGTCTACCTGCTACGGTTCTACATATAAACATTGAACACTAAAAGGGAACAAAGTGTAACACTCAACCTTGTGTTCTGCAGTAGCAAAAGTACTGAGAAGTATAGGCATCATGTTTACATTTTACAAGGCAGGATTGCACACATGTTGTGGACAAGTGATTAGCAGTTTAGCTGTTGAAATGGTGGTGTGCAGCTGATTTCTGAAGCAAATTTTCATAGTATATTGATTAAAATTTATCCTGGTCTAGAGTTTGAAACAGCACCACTGTCGTTACGGGGCAGGCACTCTGTCAACTAGGCTAAACAGGAAGCTAGCGGCTGGTAGGGTAAAAACGAATGAATCAACTGAAAGTGTAGGAACATTGAACAAGTAAATAAATAGAGTGCAAAGGCACGAGTCAGTTTCATGAAATGGAAGATAGTCATCTATCCGAAAGTAGCACAAAAGCAACAGTTCAGTGCTCATCATGGAACAGTTGTGTGAGAAGTGATTTCACTTATCTGTCAACATTAATAAAATCTTCAAACAAAGCAGTCTCAAGAGAGGATAGAAATCAGTATCTTCGGTTGGAGATACAGGGTGTCTACCAACAGAGAAAACCGGGAACTCTCAGAGATTTTGAATAGTCTGGAAATAGTCAGGGAAAAGTAGGGGAATTTATGCTTTTATGAGGGAAAATTTGCTGTAATTTTATCAAAGGGAATGAAAATCGCGGTAATGCTGGCTTGAGTGACAGAGAGGGATCGTAACAAGTCATCTTTGACGCCGTGTCGTCTGATGGAGGAGTTGCCAGTGTTACATACAGTCAACCACCAACTTTCAGAAGCCCGATCATTCACACGGCTTCGCGGCACCACCACGTGAATGATAAGAACGTCTAAAATTTCGGAGGCAAGCACCCTTCGTTGTCCTATTTTTCGTACTTTTTGCCATGACGGCAGGTCCGAAATGGCGTTCATCAGTGCCACTGCCGTCGCCGTTTTGATTACCTCGCCGCCTTGAAACGGCACTCGCACGCAGATCCGCTGGCAGCCGTAGCCACCACCGCGGTAAACGCTAGGCGTAGCTGCTTCGACATTCGATATTAAGCTCCTTGCTGTTTGGCGCGGTGTTTTTCGTCGAAAAAATTTGCCACTTCAGCAATGGCACCAATTCCACCTTTGTGGTCCTCGCAATTGGCTTCTAAGCCGGAAAGCATGGCATGTTGCATAATGCCGGTTCCTGATAGTCAGCATCGCCTCAATTCAGCAGTGTTAAGCGGTGAAGCATACGCGGAAGTATTGCGGTGAAGCATAACAAGTGTGGGAAGGGGCACTTGTCACACGACGCAGTATGTATTCCTTAATTATACACGCGTGCATCCGCAATCTCCTGTCACAGTACGAGCACAGATATGCCTAATAAGTGTACCGGCAGGCCTCTTCGGATGTTGTGCCTGTGGCGATTTGAGCCCTTAAGGGCAATAAAAGGCATGCATTCATTTTTTTTCAAATGGCCCGATTTTTCTGACATTTTCGTGGTGCCTAGAGAGTTTCAAAAGTTGGACGTTGACTGTACAACTGACCAAGAGGATGATTCAAATGGTCTGTGGGACGAACGCATGGTGGAATGAGGACAACAACAGAAAGTACTGTCGTATTGAGAAATGATAAGGAAAGGAACTGTTCCACCACCTCTCTGAAGGAGCTTGAGCTCAAAAAGCAAAGTGTTGGCTGACGCCGAGATGAAGGTAACCCTCATCCAAACCAAAATAAACTCCTTAAAGCAGTTAAATGCAACATTGAGGCATTGTGCGCAGGCTGAGTGTCAGGACAGTTGAGGTTGAGTTACCAACTGTTGAGAGAGAATCTCACTTATGACGTTCGGGCATCATACCAGTGAGCTTGTTATCAATTGATAGGAATAGCTCATATCCCCTTCAGTCACAGGGTCCACATTTGTGGACGCGACCTATTTTTGCCATTTCTGTGCAGTGATAGCAAGGAATACTACACAAACATTAAGCTTAAGTTAAATTGAGCATTCTGATAACCTAAATTACTTTCATTTTACTTCTGAGGGATAGGTATCATTATAGAGTAACACTTTGGTGAAGGCATTACCGTGTTTTGTGTGATGTTTGGCATGGGGCATGGTGGTAGCAACCTCAGAATATTTTTATTTCCTTTCTTGAAATGCTTGAGACCAATGAAAAACTTGTGCATGTAATTCAAGCGGGGTATTTAACCCTTTCTATGAAGAAATGTAGCATGACTGACTTTACAATATTCAAATATTTAGTTACTCTGTAATTATAATGTCTCATCATAAAATGCTCAGAGTCATTATACCATCTTGATTTACTTTCAGTGGAGTCTCAAGCACCATCTATGTTTCACACACGTATCCACAGTCGATCATAATTTGTGACTGAATGGGATATTCGAAAATATTTGTTTCTGTATGCATCTCCTTTTTATTCATATTTGAAAATGTTCGACTCTATATGTAATGAGCTTTACCATTTTTTTTTTCAAATATATTTTATTCGATGTGCAATATTACTAACCCCTTCCTTCTGATTTCTTTTTTGAATAAAATAAACACTACTCCTCACTATTCAAACTGGATCAAGTCGTTTTTTTTTTTCAAATTTTTTAGCATGCTTATTAGAAAGTGACAGCATCGGGCGACATGGTGTCAGGCGGTCGTGACATAAAACAAAGTTTTGCGTCATCCAGGGAATTTAGCAAAGTCACTTGGGGAAAAACTTGGAAAACTCAGGGAATTTGGAAATGGAAACTTGGTAGACAGCCTGGAGATATCACCTCTTTAGTAGGATCTGTGTCTGTGCCACCTTGATAAGCTCTTTCTTGCCCTTCCCTTTTTTGCTCATTTGCTTTACACATGTTCATCTGGCTTTGCCTTGTGGCAGGAGAATACAGATAAATATGAAAATATATATTACAGAACCACCACAACTGCAACATTTCTTTCTTTCTTTCGTTTTTTCGCTTGTGCTACACCATGGCCACTCGATAGCAAGGTGCTGCCAGCTACGTTGTGCCGCGGACAATAGGCGGGCGTGTCTCGGCCGAGTTTACAGTTGCGACCGTTTTTCTTCGTGAAGGCGCCACTGCTCGGGGACACTTAAGCGACTTCGTGCTGGTGCTAAGCGGGCGTTGGTTCTCACATCAGAACATGTTTGCCTGGCGCTCTATGCACTGATCTCGTGCTTTTTCGCGTGCGTGTGTGTGAGCAAGTTCGTTCACGTCAGAACGTGTTTGCTTCGTGCGATACGCATTCATCTCGTGCTTTTTCGCATGCATGTGTGTGAGCAAGTTTGTCTGTGCTTGCTGTGCTTTGTTAAGGCTCTTCCGTGTGTGTGTGTGTGTACCGTAGCCAGCCTCATTCAGGTGGTGCGATGCCACGTAGCTGTTGTTTGCCACTCTGCGACACAAATGCCAAAAAGGACCCGACTGTGAAATATCACGAGTTCCCCTGCGACTTGGAGCGTCGAGAAGTGTGGCTGAAAGATATCTCTTGCCAAGGAGTCTCCGCAACTGAGCGACAGGTTTCTAGTATGTTCCCTGCACTTTACAGAAAATGACTATAAAAAGGACGCGAAGCTTAGGCTCCTGCTTCCGACTGCAGTACCGACCATGTTTTGCAAATATCCACAATACCTGCAAAAAAAGAATGTGCAGCCCAAAAAATGCTGTCGAAGGAAATTTACTGATGACACAGTAGTTGAGGCAGGCGATGATTGCGGCAGCTCAGGAGAAAGCCTCAACATCGAAAGTGCCTCGCACTTTCTCAGCGACGAGGTGGAAGCTCTAGCTCCAAAGACTGCCTTAGAATCATGCTCTGAACGTAGTTTTTCTGCTGACCAGGCCTGCCAAAGTACATTAGCTCTTGTGAATGTCCTGAAACAGTCAAAGAAAGCAGTCAAGAGATTGAAAAAGGAAGTTGCCAGTCAAGAAGAAGAGTTGAAAAAATTGCAGTCCGAACGGGACGAAATGAAAAAAACGCCCCTTCGTTTATGAAAACAACAATGAAATTCAGTCCTTTGTTCACATATTACAAAGAGTGGAAAAAAGGAGACAAAGCTGTTGTTTCCATCAGCAACCAAGTGGCCACTTCAGGGAAAAAAAAAGCCTGCCTACAATGAAAGAATCCTGCGGGAATGTTTTTTATGGAAAGCGTGCTCAAATAAAGGGTATGAGCATGCTCGAAGCAGAGGCCGTTTAAAGATTATATGTCGTGCTACACTTCAAAAGTATGTAGGACACTCGACCAGCAAAGTCGGTGTGACAACATTGATAAAGGAGCGGCTGCGTGTGGAGCGCGAAGGGTTTTCTGTGGTGCAGGAAGTTACTGCTCACTCATTATCGATGAGATAGCCATTGATCAAAAAGTTGTGTATGACTGTATGACTGATAGATTGCTTCAAGCAGAACCTCTCAATGGAAGTGCGTTACCCAGTCATGCATCGTACGGGCAACCGTAACAGATAGCGTTCAGGCATATTCTAGAACAGATTTCCACCCCGTGACAATCTGCTGGTGTTTGTGGTGTAATCAGCACTTCTAATGACGACTTAAAGATTTTACCTGCAATTTCTAAATATATAAAACGCATTATTTATGCTTTGATTGGAGTGGAGATCGCTCGTGCTGATGTAGCTGTGAAGGCGCTCTCTATCAGCAGCCGTCCCCGAGCAGTGGCACCGCAGCAGGCGCACAGAGAACTGGGCCCGAGACGCTGTTCAGGCGCAACGCAGCGGGCCATACCCTGTGCTTTTGCATCGAGCGGCCATGGTTACACTATGCTTTCAGCATGGAAGGAGGAAAGAAACTAAAAGAAACTAGGATAGCATGATGTCACACAACCAGCCTTTGCAAGCCAATTATCCGTGAAGCTGTTCCCTTCACTTTTCTCCTTCCTGTGCCTCAAGAAGTTGGCTCACAATGTGACCAGTAAGTCTGAGCCGCGCTCAGTGGATTCTGCCCCTTATGTTTGGTTTTCAGTAGGTTTTAATCTATGCGTACGTGTTTGGGTGCTCTACCAACCTCTCTGTGCACATTTGCTCCTGATATACTTGTGCAACTTGGCTTGGTTTTTGCAACATATGCATTTGTCATTTTGGAAGAATGTGCTCCGAGTATGGCAGTGGTAAAACACCAAAACAGACCTTGACATGATGCTATGCTGGCTTTGGTTAGCATTAATTTTATTACCTGACACTCCTTCCTGGTTTCCTTGCTTCCTCTATGCTTTTTCTTGTGTTAGGAGTTGAGGCTTACTCAGGAGCAAATATGAAGATTACCCATCAATAGTTGCCTTTTCTGGTCAATTAAGTTGTTGAGATATACGGAGTCCACCAGAAAAGTAATTTCAGCTGAGGGCAGTGGAAAAACGAGAAGAAATTAGGGAATCGGACTCTCTGCCATGAAAAGTTTTTAATTTAGTCAATATTTTGAGATATGCAAATTCGAGTTGATTGGAGCTTACTGAATGTCTGACACTACTTTGCTGCTTACCCTGTTTACGTGTCGCATATCTATATGCATGCAGTTTATTGTTTCTGCAATTACTTTAGTTATTTTACATATCAAACTGGAGACACTTGTATCTGCCGTAAATTTTTCTACTTTTGCAGCCCCTGATGAAATGCAGAATGCACCTGTGATTATGTTTTCTGTAAATTCAATTGGCTCTGACTTACCTGACTCACCCAATTGAATTAAATTGAAGTACATGTCTATGTCAGCTTCATACTTTGTGCACTTAGTGAAGCATAATGCACAAGTTCGTTAATTATGCACTCAGCACAAATTTTAACAACCCTTTCTTTCATATAACTTTCTTTTGTTTCAGCTTGGATGTATCTCTTGGGCTAAAAGCAAAGTACCAAGGTTGCATGGTAGGGGCCCTGATTGGGGATTGCCTTGGCTCACCATTTGAAGAAATTCCTCTTCGTGAAGTATTGCCAACATCACAGCTTCCTCGCTTTCTGTGGCGTATCCGGAGAAAGTCAGTCGAGGCAGATGACATGGCAGGTCGGAGGTTTACGGCAGACCCAGGTAGGCTTGTCTCCTACTCGTGGGCAGCAGTGCGTGTGTCTCTGGGCCTGTTGAGCAGCACCTTTGGTATTCTGCGATTTGTTCTTGCATGCGAAAATTGGTTGCAAGTAGAGTAATAGACAGCTTTAGTTTAGCGTACGCAACTATAGCGTACGCTAAGCAGCGCACATTTTCTACAATTTTAGTTGGCCGGCGATATCTTCGGATCGCAGAGGCCACATGCCATCGTTGCGGCTATTTCGCGCCTGTAGCGATAGGTGGCGCTGACATCTCGAATGTTTGTTTCGTTAGGCTTCGACTCGTTCGAAGCGAGAAGCGATCTCGAAAACACCACGAGGTTATCCATAATACTCAGTCGTCGAAGCGGCCTGAGACTAAACGAAGGCTGTTTACACAGTAATTTGCTACAAAGTGCATTTTACAAAAGCAACGCCAAATTCAATAGGAAGCGGGCAGCCGGGACCGCCGCCATGTTTCCTGCAAACTCCGCAAACCACGCAAAAATGCTAAAGCTAACTCGTTTGCGTTGTGTACGCCCGCTATACCGGCTATTTTGTTTAGCATTTGGCGCATGCGCAGTGACAACCCGCTATTTTTTAGCGTACGCTATACTAAAACTGTCTAATGCTGCATACGGCTTTGGCTTGAGCAGGACTAATGAAAAGAAAAACGTGAAATAAATATAACAATGAGCACCTCTTGCTTTTCTGGCAGTACAAACATATTTGCCTACAAATGATTGATGCTAAATTGGGTTATTATTTTCATAACGAAAACTGGTGACGACCATTCCATGTGGTGGTGACCGTGCTAGCTAAGTGTTATTCATTGATGCACATCCATGTAATTGTAAACGTACTTGTAAAGCGTACTTGTAAAGGTAAGAGAGAATCCAGTTAACAAGCTTAAAGAGAAGGCCTGTGCTATGTAATTTAAAGGAGTTTCCTATGTGCAGGAATAAAACGGTTGTGCCAATTAGGCGATCTTGCGCCAAAACACTGAGCTATGTCAAATTGCGCCAAAACACTAACTTCGAATAAAGTCACTAAATTTTGCAGGATGTTTCGTGTTCAGTGGCCATCGCGCAGCTATGCGTCAGCTATCATTTAGGCCTAGAAGTCTAGCTAAAGCAATCAGTTTTAGCATTGTAGTCTTTGGAGTGAGGGTGTTTTTGGTGGCGCATTGTAACTTTGCCGCAGTAAAATGAAGCCTTTTGTGCTATACAATGCATTACAAATGCTTTATATAAGTCGTAAAGGTTTGCGTAATATGCGGATCAGCTAAAGTTGACTTGGAACTGGCTATTATAGGGCAGTTGGAAAAGAAAACCGCACTCTCAGCTGAATGAATGAGTCATACGTTCAATCTGTTATACATTTTAAGGCTTGCTTGTTCACCTTATTGTTAAATCTGAGTCTATTAATGGCAAACACCAAGCGTGTAGCGTTAAAACATTTCACACGTGCATTTGAAACCTCTTGACCAGAAATATCCAATGGCAACCGTGTTCTTCACTTAAATTTGCACTTTGGGTACTCTGCGTTCGCAGCAATGATCTTCACGACTCAACTTTCACAGATTGAGTCCGAAAATTTTTAGAAACCATTGTTTTACATTTAAAATATTGGTCACCGTTTTACATTAACTTTATCGGGCAGCCCTAATAATTGAACTTGTGCAAAATATTGGTCGGCGATGCTGATTGCAAAGCCTTTGACATTTTTTTCTCTTTATGTCATAAGTGTCAGAGTTTTTTTAGTGGCACGAGCATCGAGTGACAGTCTTGTTTCTTGCGCAGCACTTCTGGTTCACCTCCTGGGACAACCAGGAATCAAATTCAAAATAAATCATAAAAAGAAAGTAAAGTACAAAATTCGTGGGTTTCATTATAGATTTGATATCAGATCGTAAGTTAGTGACAAGTTGAGTTACTGAAGTGTGCGGAATAATTAGAATTGATTAGAAATCACTGATTACCACACACCAAAGCACAGAATCATAGACTTTAGAGACCTGCCACATGAGCACGACTTTGGCGAAATTCCTGGAAACGCAGAAGTAGAAAGCAGAAGTAATGATGACACACACAAAAAAGTGGCATATTTAACCGGGCAATTAAAGGAAAAGAGTTGCCTGGCATAGACTGAACATGTGCCTAGCAGAGCAGATGTGACATCACTCCCTCCTCTTGCTTTCCTCTCCTGGCACTCACCTACTCGCTTGATTGCTCGCAACACACGCTCGTTACATGCTCTGAAGTTAGCACCGGAGAGGGCGTGTAAGGTGCGCTTAGTGCACTGTTTGCTAAGGGGCTACATCCCGCCAGGTGGCAGACGCTGCACTTCCTCCTCGCTCTTCCTCGCTCCTCGCCCGCTTATCGTGCTAGGGGAAAGACGTTCACTTGCTTAACCTCACGAACACCAATGCCGAGGTGGAAATGCCGCTAAGAGAGACCTGCCGAGGTGGAAGTGCCACCAATGACCAACAAATTAACTTTACATTTATTCTGTGGTGCTCTGCTGTGCCAGCTGAATGCCACCAAAAATTTTAAGAAATAACCGAGGGCATTACGCGAATGGCGTTCACTGTATGTTAGGAGTGCTGTTCATGGTTGTCACAGTCGGTATTTCTTGCTCATTGTACACGAATACATCAAATTAGCTGACCTTATAAACTTACCTAATCGACGAGATGTCAATGAAAAAAGTTAATAAAGGGAAAATGAGACATATGCACCACCCAAATGTAGTTAAGTGCTACAAAGGAAACCCAAACGGGTTCCTCGAAAGAAAAACTTCACAGTGAAAAAAAAATTCGTCCTGGTCCGGGACTCGAACCTGGGACCACCGCCTTTCCGGGGCAGCCACTCTATCATCTGAGCTAACCAGACGGCTATCAGATGGCAGGCAAAGTCGAATTTATCAACAACTCAGAAGCAAAGGCAAGAGTTGGACGTAATAGTTCTGCGGAAACCTGCAGAAATATTCGCGGGTTAATAATGAATAATAAACTTAAATATTAATTGCTTCTGCACAACGAAAAAAAAAAATAAAACAGAACTCTTCACTAGCATTAACAGAAGCCAATCAACATACAGTGGGAGGTGTTTGCGTAAATCTCTTGGCCACATTTAGTTGGCACGTTTGGTATGTAGGTAAATTAAAAGTGGTTTCTGAGGGACGAAAATGTATTTCCTTTGTCGGGCGTATGACATTATTTTCATTTCCCAAACTTTCCTCCACCTTGCGGGCTTATGCAGAACTGCTCCGCTGTAACCTAATAGTATTCTGCAAAGTCAAATAAAAAACATCTTTTCTTGATTTGTCTATCTTTCACTCATGTTGAGCCTTACCTAGCATGCCTCGGCTTCGTGCTTCCTCATGGCGAGGTTGGCACGTCGACAACGAGCCCTTTTTCAAGTGAGTTCCCGGTGGCCTTCATCAAATGCCACCTGTTCTTTGGCCGAACACACGACGCGTGGCCTGCTTCTGCTTTCGTTCTTTCAATTCGCATATGATGAACCGACAGTGCCTGAATTGGTTAGTGTGGTGGTCTTGCAACCCAGAGGTCGGTAGTTCGAATCCGGAGCCCAACAAGTAATTGTTATTTTTGCGTGGCTTGAGTTTTTTCATACGGCAACACCAACGTCGACACGAGTGAGGCAATACAAGCTTTGATAAAGGGAAAATGAGACATCACCCAAACGTAGCTAAGTGCTACAAAGGAAACCATACGGGTTCCTCAAAAGAAAAGCTTTGTTTTCTTTTTTTCAGCTATGAAGCAGTTCTTTCGAGGAACCCATATGGGTTTCCTTTGTAGCACTTAGCTACGTTTGGGTGGATGTCTCATTCTCCCTTCACTAATTCTCCCCACCTTGCAGGTTTCCACAGAACTACCATATTTACTCGCATAATGATCGCACTCGTGTAATGATCGCACCCCTGAACATTGCATCAAAATTCGATTTTTTTTATTTCCCGTGTAATGATCGCACCCCGAACTTGCCGCAGCGATATGTTGTGTGCCAAGTCTAGCTAATAATCATCGTGCTTACCATCTGTGGAATGCCACGTGAACGACTCTTCAAGACAAACCAAGTGGTCTGCACGCACCAAACATTCTTAATAGATGCCTCATTTCATTACTTTCATCACTCTTCGCACTTCCATGACTAAAAAAAAAAGCTGCAACCAAACTTGCCTTTATTCTGTGTAGGCTTTATAATGGTTGCGGTTAACAACAACAAAAAAAGCGCCTTTTGGATCTTCTCATCTGCACTCGTGGGCACGCAACAAATCGCGAGCGGCAACGATAGTAGCCACGTTTACACTGACATGTTAACAGTGTACCCTATTCATACGCCGACGCTTGTAATACAGCTAAGATATTCACCCACCCTTAGCGGAAATGTGCCGTATTAGGATAGTAGGGAAGACAGATGCCGCAGTTTCATACGCCGACGCTTCTAACATAGCTAAGATATTCACCCACCTTTAGCGGAAACGTGTCGTATTAGGATAGTAGTGAAGACAGATGCCACAGTTTCCACAGTTTCCACAGCATGCCGGCCATGTGTTTCTATGTCACTGGCAGCTAAGTGCCCCCATCTGTTTCTGTCCCCTCAAAGTGGACATGGCTACGTTATTGCCGCAAACTTGGCGATAATAACGATATTATTCAACACTGATATGGAAGAAACTCACGAGAAGAAAAAAAAATCGCGTTCGGAACGTTCGGCTTGCTCTGCCAGCCACCATTTTTGTTTTGGTGTCCCGCACCAAACGCGGGACGAAAAAAAATTTTTTTTTCTTTTCGCGGGACATTTAAAAACCCGCGTAATGATCGCACCCCTGATTTTGCGTCAATTTTTCTGACAAGAAAGTGCGATCATTGTGCGAGTAAATACGGTATTACATCAAATACAAGCTTTGTTTGAATATTAGGTAAACGCCCGTGGCAAGTTGGTGCCATGCACGGTGCTCGGTTTGTGTCAATACAAAGTTCATTGGTGTCGACAACACCGATCGAAACAATTCTCATGCACATCGCTGACGGATAAGACAGCGACGAAAGCCGTTCATGCGGAAAACACAATAGTATGGTGAAAGGCATGCAGATACACGTGGTCGGATACACGTGTTCACGCACACAGATTCATGCATGTAGTTTAGAACCCACCATCAACACATGATCTTAAGTGCACAAATTAATGTCTGCGCATGCCCGTGGTAGTTGCCCACTGGTCACCAGTATGAACATAGAGGCAAGCTATCCGTGGCGGCTTGTGTGGCCCGTATCGCATCGAGACAAGTTTTCCTCACGAGCACACTACCTAGGCCGTTAAAGCTAGTCAAGACAGCAATGCCTTGTCGGGCGTCAGCGGCTAAAGTTACTGTTTGGTGCTGAAAAGACTTGTATCTATTAGCAGCAATCGTACAGTATTGTACGGGATAGTAGTACCAACTTTGTTCACGGTCATCATTACCACCTTTGCTGCAATGTGTATGGCAGCATCTTATTCCAGATGTAAGTCATAGATGCAGATTTGTCTTGTATGTCGTAACTTCAAGCATTGTTATTATATGCATTTTGTGTATTGCAGTGAAGCATATGAAAGCACATCTGTCATGCGCACAAGACATTTGCCGTCACTTTTTGTCTTATGCCTGATAATGCAGATTGTTTTAGCACAGACAGACAGACAAAGAACTTAATTTAATCCTGAGGAGCTACTGTCAGGACCCCCTAACGGGAGGCCTTTGTAGCCACTGGCCGCACCCACGTAGAAGACAGAACGCCGTAACAGTTTAAATTTTTTTTCTGTCTTACACCTGGCTGCTTAGCTTTATTCTCGCTAACGTACACAATTTTATGTAATTGTTTATGAAAGTGCTTTACCTATAGCAATTTACCTATAGAAACCAAGGACACCACAACTCAGTTGTCCTTGCTTGACTGTTGGCGTTTTGTCTTCCTTTACTGTTGAGCAGCATTTACTGAGAGTGTAGTAATAACAAATTTAGCTGCACCAAACAGCTACACATTACTGCTGAGCTGCTCTTAAGCAGCAAATTTACCTTCTGTTTAAAAACTGCTCCAAAAGGCTGGTGTGGCTGCTCCTAAACTGCTGCAGATCAGCTGTTTTCCTGCTACAAAAATTTCTCCAAATCCTAATTTGGCTAGACCACTACTGTAGATAAAATAGGTCATTCTGGCTTGATATGTAGTTTCTCTACTTTGCACGGGAGGTTCCGTAGTTAAGTGCCAAGGCCTTTAGACTAGGCTAGCTAGTGTTCTACCCGAGGTCGGAAGACAAACGTAACCTTGCTTTTTATTATTGAAGTGTTGTTTTCTTAGCCTTAAATTGAGCCCACAAGTTTTTATGGATGTCTTTAAAGGGCCCCTGAAACGGTTCAGACAAATTTTGTAGACGCGTAAGGTAGAGCTTAAGTAGAACATTCGCACCACAATTTAAGTGAAGCATTACGTACTAATGGAGCTACAAGCGATTACAAGTTGCCCTCCTCCCTAGCCATGCTTTTCCTCCTCAACTCGTTCGCCGAGCCATCGAGGCGAAGCTCCGCCTTCACTCGTTCTGTGTCACGATGCGACGTCACATCGGCCACTTCAAGTTGTTTTGGAGCCCGCGCGCGCCCGCGCGAAACCTCTCCGCTAGCCGCTTGGCTGTCGACCCCAAGCAAGAGCTATCGAAGCAGCGTGCATTGCGAACATTCTGTCGCAGCGCCGAACGTGTCTGGTATTCCGTTAGCCACACACTAGCGGAACGTTTCGACGGAACGGTGGAAGTATAAACTCAAGCTGATGAAGGAACTGATGAAACGTAGACGTACATGAGCTGCCTGATTGGTATCCACGGTTCAGCCACCCGTTGGCGCTGAGCTTAACCAGGCAAAGAAGGAGCTAATATTGCTCTAACCAAGCGTAAAACATTTTAAACATTTACAAAAACAACGTGTTAATGATTACACTCCTGCGAAAAATTTACACCAGCAGCAAAGAATACATTTTGTTACTGCTACTGTGTCTGGTTGAGCTCTATGCCACCAGGTGGCTGCACCGTGAAGACCATTCACATTTGCGCTTCTGTTGCTCCTATGAAACGACACGTAAGGGGACACGGCCAGGCCCTGTCCCCTTTGCGCTGGCGTTTACCCTAGTACCGGACTTGCGAAACGCTGTTGCGTTAGTCATCTTCCAGTCTAAAGTGACGGCCGCAATCGCACAAATCCTGGCGCCGATCGGATAGCGGCAGTCTGATGCGCTGCAGCCAGTCCGCTCATCTGCTTGCTTGCAGAGGGACACGATGTCGCATCTTGACATATTGCCAGTCGCTACGTTTGCAGTCCACAATGCAACAAAGTCGAATCGTAGCGCTCGCGAAAAGACAACCGACACTGACGGCGTAGCTCTTGTCAAAGACGTAGCACGTTGTAGCACAAGCAGACGACACTTGCTGTGTGCCGGAAGTGCTTAAGTGTACTGAAAAATTGTTCTCGTGCATTCCCTTTATGTTACTTGTTTTTTATAAAAACAAATTGACTAACATTCCAACTATTACGAACATTATTTGTTTACCATAAAGTTGGAAAAATTATCGATCATGCGCCCTGGTCAGCCAATGGGATAGCTTGCCCCACTGACGTCATATGGGTGATTTGCGTCATATGGGTAGGGGCGGCTTAAAATTCTGCCGCGCAGTGTGCTGCGATCGGCAGCGATGTGCCTTTTTAAAACCTTATAATAAATTACACGCTTTATGCGGAGCACTTAGATGCGTCAATTAATGATCAGAAGGACCTACTCTAACGACTCGGTACGTTTGTAGAAAATCGTCAAAATCGTTTGTGTCCCTTTAAGTTGACAATAGTGTCGAGGCAGTTCCATTTTATTTGCAGAGACAGGCATCAATCGCATAAGTGCTGCTCTGTGTTGCTGCGGAGCATGCGACCAATAAGCAAGCAATTTTTATATGGTCCAATTGCATGTACATTTTCCTTGTTGTGGTACATGAATGTAATCTCCTCATGACTTCTGTTTTCAGATCACGAATTTGGTGGCTACTACAAGTTCACAGATGACACTGCAATGACCCATACTCTTGCAGAATCACTATTAGACTGTGGAGGTTTTGATCCCACTGTTGTTGCACGAAGGCAAGGCTTTCTTTTCTACGTGTAGTTTTATTCAGTTATGCGGGATTGCTTGTATTGACATAAAAATTTTCTTGCATCTTTCTTTTTTTTGCATGTAAAATTTTTTTATATGTAAGCTTGTATTTTGGTGTGTCATGCTTGTATTAAATTGGGTATATCAAAGTGATTGCTTGTACATGTGTTTAACAACAAATGTGCCTTTAAATTAATTCAATTTATTGCCAACAGATAATGCCCTGATTTGATACAAAGGTTGGGACTTGCTGGACTCATTGCATGGACGAAGTATTGAACAAAAGGAATTTTATTTCTTAGCCAAAAGATACCTTTATTGTTCTTTCAGGCCTTTTGATAAGCATACTGACTAGGAACTGCTATTTATATGTTGCTGGTTGACTTGAAGTTAGCAGCAACCAAAGATGAGCAATAGTAGCAGGTCCCAGCTTGATTAACCATTATTCAACCACATATTCAACGGTTGCACCAAAAGGTAAAATTTGCTGCAAGACTGATGATCCAGTCAAATGACCCAGTCAAAAATATAGCATTGCAGTTTTCAATTGGACCAAATGACTTTTTTTAACACATTTATGCCAATTGGGACCAGATGGCTCGGTCTCTCAATTAGACCCATTGGGATCAATTCGAAAAAAAGAAACGAAAACCCTTGATGGGTCATAAACAACAGTTAATCGTACAACATTTTGAAGCTCAATTTGAGGAGCTTATGAATGAACATACTGTGGCAGTTCATGTTAATGTGAACCCACTACTCATAATTTCACTGTCAAAGCTCTGTCAGGATATGAAAGCAAAATTTGAGTGACCAAGCGGTGCCACTGGTTCAAGACAAATGAGTAAAGTTTCACGGCAGATTTTTAACTTAACAAGTCACTAAATGCTTCTCTCCATTGACCTTCAAAGATATATTATTTAATGGCATACCTTGTAATTATGGTATTATTATCAACTATTTTGTTGTCTCGTGAGATCACTCATCGAGTCATTTCTAATTGAGACAAATTCAGACCATTTGGCATATCTTAACGTAATGAAAATGAATCTGCTTAATACAGTGAAACCTCCTTATAATGATGTCGCATTGGACACTAAAATGTCTTCGTTATATCCGATATTAGTTAGAAGCATACACACAGCTATCGATGGAAAAAAAATTGCTACCAGGTCTGTGAAAAAGAAATGGAAGCGGTGCGCCTCCAATCAACAGGCCGCCAGCAAGGGGTCTCCTGCGGATTTTGATGAGCCATCGACATGTTGCTGTAATTTATTGTAATTTATTCTTTGCGTGCCAATATGAGGCACAAGTACATGGGCTTTGCACTGCTGTGAATACAAAACTGTGCATCGATGTTATCGCACGGGATTAGTACATTAGCTTGTCGACTGCAGCAGCTCTGTCCTAGCTGACCACTATGGTCCTACCAAGTCAAGCCACTGGCCATAATGCGCATGCCGCCGACAGACCTTTCGGGCACTGAGGGTGCTGCACTTGGATTTGTACTTCACTACTACGGCCATCAGTCTAGCCTGTGTGTCTGATCTAACACTTGATTGCTGATAAAGTCTACAAGTGTGACCATATTGGCGGTGAGCTTTCTGCGACTTGATGCCAGCCACTTCGCTGGCTGCACTACTTTGGCTACTAGGCCTAACCAGCGCCACTTTGTCGGGAGTCTGCAACCAAAGTTGCGGCTTTGTGATAGTCGACATGGCAGCAACTTTGTTCATGGCTGCCATATTTGTGGCATGACACATGTGGCTCATGCTCGAAACACTGTACGGTGCCCGAAATGTCGGATTTTGCCGTTAAACATTGGTACTAGGGGAAGGTGGAGCTACTGCAGGAATTGTGCAGGTCCGAAAAATTCGGCATTTGAAAAATTGATCAGTGGCTGTAATTGACATTTTTGCTACAAGAATATGCGGGGTGTTTCCTAAAATTGAGCCAAACATTAAAAATATGCAAATGCTACATAGGTGGGCAGAACCAAAGTGATGTTGTTTGCCATTGCTTGTAGATGCTCAAATTATTTTTTGCATTCCACCTTATTACATAATTAGGCTTAATTAATAAATCAACTTCTCAGTTATTATAAATAGCAAGAGAAAATTGTAGAGCAACAGGAAAAACTACTAATACAGATTTCTGTTGCTCAATATGCACTACATAAAAAATTTTTCCAATCGTGAAAGAAGCCCACGAATACATACAAAGTGTCTTGAGTGAAGCAATGAAGGGGGCTAGTTGGTGAACGTTCATGGTTATATTGCGCTCAGTTTTACAAACACGATATTAAGGAAGGAGAGCATTGGGAGAGCACCGATTTGCAAGTAAGCCGCTTAAGAAACAGTGGGTACCCGAACAGCATGGTGGTGCAAATCTGTGAAAACTTGTTGCCCGAAATCAGAGCCAACAGGAAAAGGCAGAAAACACAGGAAAAATTGAAAAAACGCGTGGTGTTGCCTTACATCCACGGCTTGTCACATAGGATAAAAAGACAGCCCAACGCCATGATGTTCAAGTTCTGTTCTCCGCCCCACAAAAACTAAAAGGCATGTGCAAGAGGGTGAATGGAGGACCCACAGAGGCCAACCCTAGTGCTACGGTCTGTCAGACTAAGCACGTGAAAAAGTACGTGGAATGCGCTACTTCAGTTGTTTACCAAATCCCACTAGCTTGCGGGAAAGTATACATTGGGCAAACTGGACGTTGTCTAAATGATAGGTTACGGGAGCACAAATACACGTGCCAGCTTCTGACAGCACCTAGCAACTTGGCTGCACATTGCAAACAATGCAAATGCTCCCCGCTACTAGAAAGCACCACCGTCATTGGAACATCAAAAACAAAAACGGGGCGAGAAATATGGGAGGCGCTCGTGATAGCTAAAGGAAAAGAGATGTGCGTAAGCACTCCGTCCATTGCGCTTATCAAAGCTGAGGTCGAGTTTGCCAGGGCGAACGGGTGCATGTGAACGATGTATGCCTGACTCAAACTACGATCACTTGTCGTCACCTTGTCATATCTTTTTATATGTACCCCCCTCCCCCCCCCCCCCCCCCCCCCGCACCATATCTCCTTGTATATAAGCGCGTTCTTTAACAGTATTAAACAGTTGGTAGATTGCGCTGCGTCCATCCATGTCCTGTCCTTCCTTAATATCGTGTTTGTAAAACTGAGCGCAATATAACCATGTCTTAAGTGGCTAGTCTTGCGTAACTGGCATTTGCGTATTTTTAATGTCTGGCTCAAGTTACGTGAAACACCCTTTATATTTTAGGCTTGTGCAAACAAACATTTGCTTTGTTGCAACCGATACTGTCGGATGCCACATTTTTATTTCAGAATAATCCTTTGATATAAAGCATGACCAACCAAATCTTATATTTGCTTCGTTATATCTGTTAATTTGTTATATCCATGTTTGATTATATCTGTGTTGATTGTATTAAGGTTCAGCTGTACTGATATGACCTACAATGATTGCAAGGATGTTGGTAATGATAGAAAAAATTCACCGATGATTACGATACTCTTTAATGTAAAATTTGAGTGCAGCTCTATACATGTTTTCATTTCGCGATATATTGAGGCAAAGAAATTGAGAGAGACATGTAGCACAGTTGGAGATGGTCAAAAATCTGATCTGCTGGTCAAGCGCATCTGCTTTTATACGTGACTCATCGAAGGTTCCACTGTAATCACTGGTGCCATGTCGCTTCCAGAAAGTACAGTGAAAACCTCATTAAACCGTACCCGCTTAAAACAGTAGTTTTGTTTTAAAAGTAGTACAGTCAAATCCCCAACTCAGTGGCCATTGAACATAAGGGGTTTTGTATCCACCTAAACCGTACCAGCTTATTGCATACGTGTTGGTTAATATTTAATGTTTCCACTTTTTGTCGTACCAACACGGCAGTGTGTTGTCTCCATCGAGCGGCTCGGCAGAACAAGCCTCAGATATTGGAACAGCCTCCAAGCGCCCTGTGCGTTTGCACATGAAGCCACATCAACATCATTTCGGTGCCGCGCCAGAGAGCGTTGTGGCGTAGTGCACACGAGGACTCGCATCATGCCGAAGCTTGGATAAAAAAATGACGCTGGGTGCTCAGCATAGAATAAAAATTAGACGTCGTGCTATCGAACGTGACACGAAGATGTCGGCACTGGTACGCAACAGGGATCTGCTGTTGACTACGGTGTGTGGCATTTGGAATGCGAAGAAGTTGCTCGGCGGCACTGCTGCGACTGCGAAGAGATGTCGGCTATGAGGTTCGACCTTTCGCCATTGTTACCTCTGTTATTGCCAAAGTGCCGACTAGCGACAGTGATGAGGACAACACGGAAAGTGACAGAACGGGCGATTCACGCTTGACAGTGCCCGATGCTGCGTGTTATGTTGGCCTCATGAATGCAATCGTCGCGGCGAGAACAGCACCCCACAATGAAAAAGGCGCCCCGCGACTTCTGCAGCGCTACCACGCACGTGCACCGAGAATACGTAACACCAACGAGGAATCTACCATACGAGTGCTTGCCGAGAAGAGGGGGCTGGCTGAAAAGCTGGCACGCAGCTTCAGTAAGTTTGAGGCCACTGTCGTCGCTGCTAGGCTGCCGCGGCATCAAATGAAAATAACACTTTTGTCGCGTGAAGTGAATAAATACTGCATGTTTATTTTGCCTTTCATCGCACTCTCTCTGAGTTACGTGTTCTGTTTCTGACAGGTCCGTGGGCACGATGTCATGCTATTTCGGTTAAACAGTACTACCGTTTAGTACGTACTTTTTCCGAGCTCCGGCCAACTACGGTTTAACAAGGTTTCACTGTACTACACAATTTTCGTTGCGCATACGGTCAGACTACAAAACAATTGCAATGACAATGACAATCGAAACAAGCGTGAACGAGACCAGACCAAGCTAATGCAAACGGCGTTCGGTGTACCTTGATGGGTGTTGTTCATGGTGGCCACTGTGACTATTTCTTGTTCACTGTGCATGAATACATTTAATTAGCTAAATTTGTAAATTTACATAATTGAGATGTGAATGAAAAGTTGTGGATGATGTTGTGAAATGACTGATAACAGAATTGATAACAACCTAGTGTCCGTGAAGACTTTTTAGAGTGCAGCTCTTCATAGCTCGTTCCTGAGGCGAGCGGCGGTGGTGGTGGCGTAAACGAGTGTAATGAAGAATGAAAACGAACACGGAGCGTTGCGGTAGATGAAAGAAAGGCCATAGCAAAAAGAGGAGGAGGAAAGTGCAGGAGAGGGTGTAGCAGAACCATGAGGTGGAGGAGGAGCTGAGGGGAGGCAGCCTGTGCATGCGCTGAGTTTGCCGGCGGCCACAGCCGCGTGGGCGATCCCCTGCACTTTCGAGCGGGGGCAGGGTGCCGTGAGGTGGGGAGCGTTACGCTCATCGGCTGCTGAGGTCAGTCCACGGTACTGGCGTGTGTGACAGGGATCACTGCTGCTCCTGCAAGGGGCGATGGTGAGCAGCTACGAGTAAGGCTTGACGTGACGCTCCCTTGGGTGTTGTTGCCGCCGACACTGGTGGTATGACTTCCCTGTGACGAAGGGCCGCTCTCGTTGGCGGTGGAACAAAAGCGTAAGAAAATCGTAGTGCCGTGCAAGACGGGCTGTGCTGCAATGATGGGTATGACGTGGCACCAGAGTAGCACATGTCGTCTGTATGAAAACAAGGCTCAGCATGAGCGGAGGCCTGTCTGGAGTGGCTGCTGTGAATCGCACCCACGTGTCTCCCATGTGTTGCCTCTTGCAATCTCTCGATTAGTGAGGCAGATGTGCCACACTTCGCTCCATTTGGAACGTGCTGCACGAGACAGATTGTCCATGCCAGCCACTATATTGTGAAATAAAAACACATGTAGAGCTTTTCTCAAATTTCGCATTAGGAAGTATCGTAATTGTTGGTGAATTTTTTTTAACGAGAAAGAAAGTTTGGGAATAAATACCGTATTTACTTGCATAATGATCGCACCCCTAAATTTTGTTGTCAGGATTAGATTTTTTTTTTAAATTTCCCGTGTAATGATTGCACCCTGAACTTGCCGCATCGATGCGTCAAGTGCCAAGTCTAGCTAATAATGATCGTGCTTACCATCTGTCGAATGCTACGCGAACAACTCTTCAAGACAAGCCAAGCGGTCTGCACGCACCAAACATACTTAAGTAGATGCCTCATTTCATTACTTTCATCACTTACCGCACTTCCATGACAAAAAGAGGTACAATCAAATTTGCCATTATTATCTGTAGGCTTTATAATGGTTCTGGTCAATAAAAACAAAAAATGTGCCTTTCGATTCTTTTCATCTGCACTCGTGGGCACGCAACAAATCGTGCACGGCAGTGATAACAGCCACGTTTACACGCATACGTTAAAAGTGTACGCTATTCATGCGCCGACGCTTGTAACACAGCTAAGATATTCGCGCACCCTTAGCGGAAACGTGCCGTATTAGGATAGTAGTGAAGACAGATACCGCAGTTTCCGCAGCATGCCGGCCATGCGTTTCCATGTCACTGGCAGCTAAGCGCGCCCGTCTGTTTCTGTCCCCTCAAAGTGGACATGGCTACGTTATTGCCGCAAACTTGCCGATATTAATGATAATATTCATTACATATACGGAAGAAACTGTTTCAATGCACGTAATGTACTCACGAGAAGAAGAAAAAAAATCATGTTCGGCGCGTTCGGCTTGCTCCGCCGGCCGCCATTTTTGTTTTGGTGTCCCGCAGCGAGCGTGGGACGAAAAAATTTTTTTTCTTTTCGCGGAAAATTTAACCCGCGTAATGATCCCACCCCTGAATTTGCGGCAATTTTTCTGACAAAAAAGTGCGATCTTTATGCGAGTAAATATGGTAAATAAAAACAAGCAAAAACCCGCTGTGGCCGTGACGCTTCTTTGGATGAAAGATTGCATCAATTTTTACGCAAACCTCGTCAAATAGGGGCACTGGGAATGAGTAACCACCATTTTCTCAAGCAGCGTCAGCAGTTTTTGGCTTCTATCTTCAGTCCCTATCAAATGTGAAGTAGCGCGATCTTGTGTAGCGGTTTGCTTTCCAAACCATTACAGGACTGTAGCCCAGGTCTGCACGTTCGTAATACACACAATGCACTGATAATGATGTTTATGTCTGAGATCACTTATATCACTGGAGCGGGAACATATTGTCAACATTGTCACATACCGTATTTACACGATTGTTAGTCGACTTGAATGTAAGTAGACCCCCCCCCCCCCCCCGCCAATATCACGTGTGACAGGGGAAAAAAAAAAGAAAGAAGAACATACTTGCGGGCGCATTCCATAACAAAAATTTATTAGTAGCTGGCATGGTTACTGGACTACTACTCACTAGTGCTGCCATCGTCATTGCTGCTACGGTCCTGAAGCACGTTGCCATCCAGCAAAATTCCGCATTTGCATACATACACAAGTCCATGCCACAAGCACCCAACAACACAGAGCCATCTGGGAGGCTCTTTTGCCATGTCCGCTTGGCGTAAGTTCGCGGTCTTCTGCCGCCAGCCACTCGTACTCGCGGCGGAGCAGGTCCTTAAAAGGCAAAGATGCAGGCTTGTCTCATGACCATGGCGCACGTCACTGGCAGGGACCGATCACGCATTTCGGCGACGTACGCTGCAAGCTGGGCCTTCAGCTCCGGAAAGCGTCCCGACTTAGGCCCGCGGAAACCTCTTCACTTGCCATCACAGGTGAAAATTTTGCTTCGCTGCCGTCGCCACTCTTACACCACCCATTCATGATCATCATCATCAACCTGGTTACGCCCACTGCAGGGCAAAGGCCTCTCCCATACTTCTCCAACTACCCCGGTCATGTACTACCATATTTACTCGATTCTAAGCACCCCCCTTTTTTCACGATCGCGATGCCCAAAGTGAGGGGGGGGTGCTTAGATTCGAAAAATCTAGAATCACCCCCCCCCCCTCCCTCTTCTCACTGCGACATCACGACGATACGGGTGCGAGAAATAACATTTTATTTTGCAAACATTCAAAAGAAAAATCGGTGCAGACAGTGAACCCATCGCTTGTGTCAGATGCTCAGTTACTATCAATGCCGCTCGAGTTCGTCGCACCGCTTGAACCGCCACTCTCGGTATCCCACAGCAGGTCGTCTTCCATTCCGTCTAAGCGACTTGGGATCGAGTACTTCTTAAGATTTGACCACAACGTCCACTTGGACCCGCTTCCCCGCGTCCGAAATTCACTTTGCCATGGTTGGTGGGGACGCTTTCTGCAGCTTTCACCGTACAGCCGTACAGTCCGGCTGTACGGCGTACTCGAGTCGCGGACGCCGGGCCACCTCGGGACTCCGACGGTTCCGGCTCGATGACAGAGTGGGCAAGCGCGCTTGGCGGCCTTGGCTACACGCTCTTCCTAACAAATATGGGGGTGCTTAGATTTGCATGCAAACTTTTTTTCTGAGTTTTCTCGCGAAAATAGAGGGGGGTGCTTAGAATCGCGAAAGTACGGTAATTGTGGCCTGGTTGTCCCTGCAAACTTCTTAATGTCATCTGCCCAACTAACTTTCTGCCGCCCCCTGTTACGCTTCCCTTCCCTTGGAATCCTGTCCGTAACCCTTAATGACCATCCTCATTTCATGTCCTGCCCATGCACCCCCCCCCCCCCCATTTCTTTTTCTTGATTTCAACTAAGATGTCATTAACCCGCGTTTGTTCCCTCACCCAATCTGCTCTTTTCTTATCCCTTAACGTTACACCCATCATTCTTCTTTCCATAGCTTGTTGCGTCGTCCTCAATTTAAGCAGAACCCTTTTCATAAGCTTCCAGGTTTCTGCCCCATACGTGAGTACTGGTAAGACACAGCTTTTATACACTTTTCTCTTGAGGGATAACGGCAACCTGCTGTTCATGATATGAGAATGCCTGCCAAACGCACCCCAGCCCATTCTTATTCTTCTGATTATTTCAGTCTCATGATCCGGATCTGCGGTTACTACCTGCCCTAAGTAGATGTATTCCCTTACCACTTCCAGTGCCTCGCTGCCTATCGTAAACTGCTGTTCTCTTCCGAGACTGTTAAATACTACTTTAGTTTTCTGCAGATTAATATTTAGACCCATCCTTCTGCTTTGCCTCTCCAGATCAGTGACCATGCATTGCAATTGGTCCCCTGAGTTACTAAGCAAGGCAATATCAGCGAATCGCTAGTTACTAAGGTATTCTCCATTCACTCTTATCCCTAATTCTTCCCAATCCAGGTCTCTGAATACCTCCCGTAAACACGCGGTGAATAGCATTGGAGAGATCGTATCTCCCTGCCTGACGCCTTTCTTTACTGGGATTTTGTTGCTTTCTTTATGGAGGACTACGGTGGCTGCGGAGCCGCTATAGATACCTTTCAGCATTTTTACATACGGCTCGTCTACACCCTGATTCCGTAATGCCTCCATGACTGCTGAAATTTCGACTGAATCAAACGCTTTCTCGTAATCAATGAAAGCTATATATAAGGGGTGGTTATATTCCGCACATTTCTCTATCACCTGATTGGTAGTGTGAATATGGTCTATTGTTGAGTAGCCTTTACGGAATCCTGCCTGGTCCTTTGGTTGACAGAAGTCTAAGGTGTTCCTTATCCTATTTGCGATTACCTTAGTAAATACTTTGTAGGTGACGGACAGTAAGCTGATCGGTCTAAATTTTTCAAGTCATTGGCCTCCCCTTTCTTATGGATTAGGATTATGTTAGCGTTATTCCAAGATTCCGGTATGCTCGAGGTTATGAGGCATTGTGTATATAGGGTGGCCAGTCTTTCTAGAAAAATGTTCTCACCATCCTTCAACAAATCTGCTGTTACCTGATCCTCCCCAGCTGCCTTCCACCTTTGCATAGCTCCCCAAGGCTTTCTTTACTTCTTCCGGCGTTACCTGTGGGATTTCGAATTCCTCTAGACTATTCTCTCTTCCATTATCGACGTCGGTGTCACTGGTACTGTATAAATCTCTAGAGAACTCCTCAGCCACTTGAACTATCTCATCCATATTAGTAATAATATTGCCGGATTTGTCTCTTAGCGGATACATCTGATTCTTGCCACTTCCTAGTTTCTTCTTCTCTGCTTTTAGGCTTCCTCCATTCTTGAGAGCATGTTCAATTCTATCCATATTATACTCCCTTACGTCAGCTGTCTTACGCTTATTGATTAACTTTGAAAGTTCTGCCAGTTCTATTCTAACTGTAGGGTTAGAGGCTTTCATGCATTGGCGTTTCTTGATAAGATCTTTCGTCTCCTGCGATAGCTTACTGGTATCCTGTCTAACGGGGTTACCACCGACTTCTATTGCACACTCCTTAATGATGCCCATAAGATTGTCGTTCATTGCTTCAACACTAAGGTCCTCTTCCCGAGTTAAAGCCGAATACCTGTTCTGTAGCTTGATCCGGGAGTCCTCTAGTTTCCCTCTTACCGCTAACTCTTGGATTGGCTTCTTGTGTACCAGTTTCTTCTGTTCCCGCCTCAAGTCTAGGCTAATTCGAGCTCTTACCGTCCTATGGTCACCACCCATAAGAAACGTCAAACTTGCGGCCCGCTGCGCAGTTATTTGTTTCTTCAGCGTAAACGATGGCAGCCCTCTTAAATGCCACAGTAAATTAGTGCCGAATGTTTAGTGGACTCTGAGCACTCATGACGACTAAGGAAGCACGGAAGTAGCACGTGGCGGGCACTCAAATCAAACGCATGAAACTAAAGAGCTACAGGGAAAGAGGAACACACGAGCAGCGAGCAGTGTCTGCTCTTCCACGAATTATCGATACTCGCCGCAAGTGCTGCCGTTCTGGGGATGCCGCCGCAAATGGAACAGCGGCACTTCCATGAACTATCGACACCCCCACATGAGTGCTGTGTGCACTGTAAAACTCTCAAAAATGTTGAAAAACTGAAAAATATTTGTTCCGAAAAATGAACAAATGCGTGGGATAGCAGAAAGCTACGGGTGGGGCTGCACAGCAAACAAAATTGGAACTACGTTGTAGCTCTTCTGATATCCCGTTGGTCTCGCTTTTTTTTTTTTTTTTTTTTTTTGCGATGCCAGGCTTTGGTTTCGAATGTAAGTCGACCCCCACAATTCAGATTTTCAAATTTTAAAGAGGAGGTCGACTTACAATCGTGTAAATACTGTAGATTTTTAAAAAATTTCTAGGCTTCTTTTTTTATTTTCTTTTTGTCGGAAAGAATGACCACACCAGACCTAGGTCGCTATATATGCTGTTATTGGTAATTTCTCAACTTATTCCACATACTTTTCGTTAACACCGTATTTAGATAGTATGGTAATAAATGTTATTTCATTACAATTAAATATTACTTGCTTGCTCACATTGAAAAAAGAAAAAAAAACTCTACTAGAATTAACACAAGCCTGTCAAAAAAGAGTGGGCGCTGTTCTCTGAAAGCCTTCCGGTTATTTTTTTCTTGGCCACATTTAGTTGGCACGTCCAGCATGTAATTTAATGGTGGTTTCTGTGAAACCTCCATGGATTTCCTTGGTAGCTTTCTGCTACGGCTAGGTGGATGGCATTTTTTCCCTGCCATGCATTTTGCTTGCCTTGCGGGCTTCCGCAGAACTGATCTGCCGTAACCTAATAGTGTTCTGCAAAGTCAAATAAGGAACACCTTTTCTTCATATGTCTGTACTACACTTATATTCACCTTTGCCATGCTGCACCAGAACGTGTATTTACTGCTCTAAAATGGACAATTCTTGCTCTAAACCTGCCCTAAAGTGCCAAATTTACTGCTCCCAGAGCTGCTCCAAAACTTCCTTGGCAGCTTTCATCCCTGCTTGTGGCAGCGCAAGATGCCATATGCTAGCGTAGTACTTGCTTCATACAAATTTATTCGGACATGTTTTTAAAGCAGACCAAATCGGCAATCCTGGAAAAGCCACTGCGATCTAAAATCAATCTGTTGCTTCTCAGTATCTACTGTTCCAAGTTTACGGCTGTTTATGTACTGTCTGTAAAGGTGTAAATCATCATTACTAAAGTGCCTGCCTGTCCCTCTAAAGGTGTGTGTATGCTCAGGGTGAACTCATGCTATTTGCTGCTCTCCGCTTACGCACTTGTGTCCATGGGATTTTTTACAAATTCTCAAGTTCACAGGTTGGCAAGTATGTACAGCCCCTTATCAAAAATTTTCAGGCGGTAGTGTGTGCGGACATGTTGAATTTGTGCCATCCAGCAGGACTTGTATTCAGTTCTAGCACCTCCAAGGTTCCAAGGAAGGAAAGGGACACTTTTTCTTTGTTACCATCCACAGCTCCCAAGTGCCAAAGTTAATTCAGGAGCTCTGCCACTCGTCTGAAGGCCAATGCGTTCACGTGCGCAATGGCTTTGGAACTCTTGACCAATACTGTACATGTCATCATAGATGTGTTGAGCAGAAAGTCATGACCTTTTTAGGGTCAATGATGTAAATATGCGGCGCCGCGAACAAGTCCAAAATGGTTGATGCCATATATTTACGGTGCTGTCTATGTTTAAAAAGCACGACAATTTGCTCATTTTTTCTTTCCTGGCATGTGCTGCCACTATGTGGGAATACAGGGAATTTTTTTCTCATGCTTCCCTCTCTCGGTTTTCGTTGCATGGTTTGTTTTAGAGCTAGCTTGCTCAGGCGCATCTATATACTGCCGCTTGCGCATTGGCGCACGGCAGTTTGGGTTTTGTTCTGCAAGCGGTTTCGGCTTGTGCTTGCAAAACTAATGGCTATCTCATTACTAATTGCTCAAAGGGTGGCCGCCTGTTTCTCACACGTTTAGTGCTCACAGGGGTGAGCATGGGATGGATGCCCCCGTGCATGCGTTTCCTTTTTTTTTTGAAGGACTTGTGATATCTAATTGCCTCTGATTGATGATAAGATAAAGATTACTGGATTTTTGTCACACGTTTCGCTTTTTTTTTTTGACGGGTGGACAACCACATAGTTTTCCTGGGTGCACTCACCTATGCAGTTCGATTACGCTGTGGACGTAAATATTAGTGTAAGAGCAGGAATGTTTGAGTTGTGAAACATTCTCTTGTGCGCATATTCTAAGCCTTGAACTATAACAATGCATCAAATTTTTTATTCTTACAAGTTTATTTTCTTTTTTTATTGTTGTTATTCATGAATAAAAAGTACATATATACCAACACAAAATAGTTATTTCTCACTTTACGGGCACCCTAAAAAAATTACGGTAAATTTTTTTCGAAATAGGTCCCTGAGAAGAATTCGAATCTGCAATAAAAAAAATCTATCCTGGGCGGTCGCATATGGCGAAAAAAATTGACCGTGAGAGGGTTAATTTTGCAGCACAATGAGTTATACTGTAAGAACCAAAATTTGAGAAGCTTCCACCTGATTTTTGTGGCCATTTCTGAATGCGGCACTACTTTCTGGAAGCATAGCAGCAGGTGTTTTAATTTAATGTGTCCTGTTGTTATTGTTGCCAAACTTCAAGGCAAAAGATTACAAATTTAATGAGGCTAAATTGAAAGTGGGGTGTTGCAGGGACCATAAATGCTCTTTCATTTCTTTGCAGGTTTACTGAAGATTTTTATCAAAACGGTGAAGTTAAACATGAATATGGTCCTAAAGTCAAAAGGGTGTTTGCTGCACTAGCCAAAGAAAAGTATGAAGATGTTTACGGACCTGCTAAAGAGCAGTTTGATGGCGCTGGCTCCTATGGAAATGGCGCCGCCATGCGGGTTGCACCTGTTTCATTGTACTACTACGGAGATGAGAAACAAGCAGTTCAGGTATCTGCATTTACAATACAAATCTTGACACCTCAGTGCCCTTCAACTATGTTGCACTGCAAGTTGATCGTTTGTTCCACCTTTACCTAGCTGTAGTGAACAACTAAGATGCATGATGAATTTGAGTTTAGTTTCTTGCACGTGTGCAGTCTTGCAGTAGCATGCAGACTTTTTCCGAAGGAGACAGTAATCTGTTTCAGGGCTGCTGAAGGGGGCACAGAATGCCTTATAGCTTGTTGTCTTTTGTAGAAGTTACAGATGACTAGGAAAAATAGGTAATTCAGAAGCGCTGTGTGCTTTGATAAAGCTGAGGGTGCAGAATAATAAGCTGAAGTTTCATGTGCTGATGAAGTATTCTTGAATGGCTTCATTTCAGATGCTTGGAAGCTCTGCAGCTAGTTGGTTTGGAGATGGAGGTTACATGGGGCAATTGAGAGGGTGATGTTAAGTCCTTCAGTGAGTGCTCATTCGTGGGCTAATAGTGAACACTTTCCTGTCCGCGGGAAAATAGGCAATATTTGGGGAAAAGAAATTTGTAGAAAAAGGAATGTGCTTTCTAATGGCATTATCTTCAAGTGAACATTTATTAACAATTCTTCGGAAAAGGTTAGTTCAAAAAAAAATTTGTTACGAAAGCAAGAAAACTAAAAACATTGATGCTGCTCTGCACCCAGAGAACATTAAAAAGTTTTCGAAATTACATTTTGAACATAAAGGCTATATACAATATTCCTGCAAACATAAGCTTTGTAGCTGTTGAAGTTCTTTATATACAAAGTAAAATGTTAGCCCTAGTGGCTATCATTCTCATGCGGTGGCTCTTATAAACCACTGCACATCACTGTAGAGTGCAGTACAGTTAAACCTGAATATAACAGAATTGACAAATGCTCGAAAAATTCCGTTACAAAGAAGTTTTTGTTATATGCAGTTTCAGCATGTAAATCAGAAAAATAAACGCACAAATCAAACGGAGGTACTGGAGGCAGACTTCACCCAAAACTCATTTATTTAGCAACAAAAAAACTTATTTTGCTCTGTTGCTTGTTCGTGTGGGACAGCAACAGTGAAGGCTCGTAAGACATCAAGGAACACAGCGCTGCACCATCATCGTCAAGCGAGCACACGATGCAGGGAAAAACGTCAATGGCATCCAGCACTTCCTTCGCGGAAGGCAAAACACATGATGAATCGACCTCTGAAGATCCGTTGTCGTCACTGTGATATCGGACATTTTCCACCAGTGCCTCATCCAACATCTCTCTGGTAGTGACGGCGCAGTCATCCGCATACAAAAAAATCACAAAGCTGCACTTCATTTGGGACTGCTCCATTTACGCGCGGTGAAACCCAAGCTTCGGCGAGATCGGGCAGGCCTGATGGATGTGACTGGATGAAGTGACTGGATGCTTGGACATAGTAGCCGACTTGCACGCATGCACGGCCTCAAAAATGAGCGACGAGAAGAGAGAGACACCACTACTCATGATACACGGAAAGCTACAGTTCCTTTTCTTCTAGTAGTGTCACTTGGTGTCAGATTAATGAAGTGAAGTGCAGAGGCTGGCGCACTGCCGGAGCTGCCAGAAGCCAACAAGCAGCAAGATGAGGCTTGAAGGGACGAGGAAAGAAGGACACAGCTGTGTTGGTAAGAATTGTGTTGGCGGCTTAAGGGACGCATGGGGTGGCTCAGTGTGCGCGCAGAACAGTCGTCCACGTATTTCCTCCCTTTTTTCTGCGCCGGCGGTGTGGCACTATTCGGCAGCCTTGCTGTCATCGGGGCGTGTTGTGCAGTGGTTCCTTGCATCCCTTTGTTTTACGCCGGCGTCACTTTGGGGAAGCCTAGCTGTCGCCGGGGCTAAGTGCGTGCCAAGCACGACACCGCTTCGCGCTCCATTGTAGGCGAGGCAATTGCAGGAGATGCATGTGGCTGCTGCTCGTGTTAAAATAAGAAAACGTGGGGCAGAATCACTAGATGGTCGTCTGGGGAATTCATTATTTGCAGGCTGTCTCCTGCTGCCACTTTGTTACATAGAGGTCTCAAATACATGTGCTTCTATGGAGTAATGTCGAGGAAGAGAAAAAACTTTGGAATATTGAGGAATTCGTTGTATGGAGGTTCGCTATAGGCAGGCTTAACTGTTACTGCGCAGTGCCGAGGTCCACACCCAGCTGCCTTCTTGTGCAAAGCTATACTCTTTGCGCCACCACTGGCAAGTGGTCCTGCTCAAACAATGTTAACACCCTGCGGATAAGAACTGTGACCTTTAGAAAGCACTGGTTATCTTTAGAACTGAGCATGGCAGCTATGAAATAGTTTGGAGTAGGAAACGAAACCTGCCGGCGGATACCTGCTGATGTTTCGGGGCTATTTGATGCACTTTTGCCATCCGTGCTGAGGTATAACTTCCGAGTCTGTGCTGCTACCACCTTCAGAAAATTCTGACATAGACTCGTCGGAATTCTTAGAAATTCGCCGTTCCCGAAGGGCATCTGCGCGTGACGTCGACACCAAGTCGGAAGCTACGACTCCTCGTCACAACCAACTAAAACGCACTTTAAAAATCCCCCCCACGGTGAAAAAAAGAAACACAAAAGCGAAACTAAAAAAATAGTTCCTCTTTTATGTCCGGGATGACGCTAGCTGTCTCAAAGCACCTCGAGTGCTGCAAAATTTGAAGTTGAAACCATCGATAACGGGCTATTGATGGGTGTAGGTGCGGACAGGAAAGTGTGAAGTTCCGCATTTTTGGATTAATCTAATAAAATTTTAAAATTTTCATATTTTTGGGCCATTGACTCTAATCATGCAACTGTGCCATGTCTGCTTTCGTGAAAAAAGTGTGAGAGCAAATGAAGGTCTTTGTTGTGAATAGACTCCTTGTACTACCTGCTTATCCAGCTGAGGTTACTAGTGAAAAGTTCAAACGAACTTCTATTAATAAATATGGAACTATAAGTAGTCTGCTCTTTTGCAGAATGTGTAAAGTCTCCTAGCCAGGTGCCTGTAGCTGCTGCTAAGTCATTGAAATGATGCATCAGCAACAACCCCTACACTGGTATTCACTGATTATAGGCAAGAAGTGCTAATTTACAGCTTCTGAGAATACTACTCTGCCATTACAGTAAAATAGAGCTGTGTTCTGCATCCAAACATTCTGCATGACTTTCACTACACCAGCAAGACATTTAGGCAATTGTGTTCAGATTGTCAACCCAAACAGAAGTCGGGACTGCTAGAAGCATTCAACATGTATGGG
Source organism: Dermacentor variabilis (assembly GCF_050947875.1). Lineage (NCBI taxonomy): Eukaryota > Metazoa > Arthropoda > Arachnida > Ixodida > Ixodidae > Dermacentor > Dermacentor variabilis. The sequence goes on along the minus strand of NW_027460280.1, from coordinate 60,436,262 downwards.
CAGTTTTTTTCTAATGTTTTGCTACTGAAGCACATGGCATTACTTTGATAGCAAGGTACCGTCATCAAACAAACGCTTTTGAAGAAATCGTTGAGCCCCAGTTTTCTGAAAGATTCATGTCAAATACCAGTCCATCCTTTTGTGAACATCGCTGGCTTTCCAATTACCACTTCGCTTTCAATGACATAGTGCACTCTGCTTTCCAACTTTTGTTGCTTTTTCCTTTGACAATGCACTTATGAGTCATTCAACACCAAATGTCTGAACCGTGGCACTTGACCAATATCCATTTCCCTAAAAAAAATTACAAAAAAATTTCATGTATATGCTTATAAGCTGCACAGTATTTTCCCAGTATATTTTGAGTGAAAAAACTTCTTGCACCCCCCCCCCCCCCCCCATGAGGGCCATTTAAATTTCACAAAACTGTTGAAAACCAGGTGCAAAACAAGAATTTGCCAAAAATATACTGTTTCGCGCATTATTTCAAACATGTTTTTTGCATTCTGAACATTATTCTTTCATTAGAAAACAGTTTCACAAAGTATGTTTATTCTTTAACCATGAACACCAAGCTAAAAATGTGCAAATTGTGGCATTTTTTCCAAAAAGTGGTCACGAAAAAAAACCTGGATATATTTTCATTGAACATCCATAAAATGTGCATCTTCTGAAATTTTATTTTCGCCTCGGCACTGCATACAGGGTCTAAAGTAAGAGCCTGAATTTGGCCTAAATGCTATTTTGACCTCTGTCTAGATCTAGTCAGTAACACACTAAGATGGGCCATGGCAAAAATATTCAGAAAAGTGGATGTAATTGAGAAGAATAACAACTTTCGCCATGGAAATTTTAATCGAAATAATTTGCGTTTTCACTGAGAAAACAATTTTTGAATTTGAGTCTCAGCATTGCAATATTTTGTTTAGCACTTTTACTTCTCCTCATGCATACTGATGAGAAATGCAATCCATGGTGCAGATGGTGGTGTGTACGGAGAGATAAAAACTTGACCACCTGATGCTCACAGGAATTTAAATCCTGAAAGTATGCCTACTTAAGGTAGATAGAGATAGTGCACATCCGTGCTACTGGAAGCATACATAAGCGGCCACTTATGCTTGACATGGTAGAGCTGGCCCTGAATCCCTTGGATGAGCATCAACTGGGAGCACCATTTGAACGACACACGTTCAGTTACCACGAAACCAGTGAAAAAAGACTAATACATTTGGTGAATATGTAGTGACCGTCCATCACTTTGTTGTCGCCGCTCCTCGGAAATCCAGGAGGACGACGACGAAGAAGAAGCGCTCGTCCCTAGTCAGAGATCGGCTCCGTGATTGCTAGCCAATTACGCAGTGCTAATTACCTCGTTCCAAAGTTTTGCTTGCACCAATGTGTCCGTGAAGGCGAGCGGCATCGACCGATACCAGCTGACCCCAGAGGTGCTTTGCCATATTTCGTGACTGCTTCTACTGCCGCCGTGCGGAGGATTGCTAGGCTTAGGCGTGTTCCGCGGATACTCGGCCCAACAATACCGTCGCACCGGCAGCGGCCTGCCGTACACCTCGGCGGCTGCCACTCGTCAGCTCCGAGATGGAGGCGCCCTCTGAAACAACAATGATCGTGGACAATCACATGTGCGTTCAAGTTCAGGGAACAGAGATATCACCCGAGGAATACCACAGCGACGCCGGATGGACGCTCGCGGGGGAACGCATGTCGAGGCTGCGCCAGCGGACCCCCGCCAGCGGCAAGCCCGACACACCCGGCGGGTGTCAAACAAGCACGAGGTCAAAATTCTACAAGAACGTCAGAGCCTCGGCCATCAAGGCAGCACACATGCCAGCCATGCCACTAGAAGAAACCAAGATAGTTGTCAGACCCAGAGGGGGACTGGACATCGTCAAGACCGGCACCACCACCGTCGCTGCGGCCATACTCGCTGCGGCCAAGATCACGAGCGAGGAAAGCGCCGCGGACACCATCTGCCCCAACACACAACAGAACATCATGGTCGTAAGTACACCGAACGAAGACAACGCGGCAAGGTACGCTAAAATCCAGGAAATATCCATTCAAGGCAAACCCTACGAGGTCAGCGCATATCGCACGGCACCTCACGACACCTCATCATCAGAGGCATCAGAGGCGTCATCAGAGGCATCCCCATCGACGCGAGCGCCGAAGAGCTAGATAGAAAGATCGTCAACGAGAGGAACCCGCTAGCAGTGGCCTCAAAAAGGATTGGAAGCACGACCACTGCGATTGTGGTGTTCCAGGGGCCCAAGGTACTGAACTTTGTCCGATACGGAGTCACCCTGATTCCGTGCCGCCTCTACAAGAAACAGATCGACGTCTGCCAGCAGTGCGGCCGAGTGGGACACCGCAAGGACGTTTGCCCGACCCCCACAATCAAGACGTGCCTGGCCTGCGGACTCGCGAACCCTACAGAAGACCATCGCTGTACCCCAATATGTCAGTTGTGCGGAGGCGAACACCCAACCGGAGACCGAACGTGCAAGGCGAAATACAAGATCCCCTACGTAGTGCGCAAGCGACAATGGGAGCGCCGACAGGCCGAACGCCAGCTGCTGTCGGAGAGCGATTTCCCGCCACTGGACAAGCCGCCAGCTGCGCGAAAGTCAAGGACCCCATCGGAAAACCGCGCGCCCAAATCCAGAGACAGCAGTTGTTGCAAGAGAAGCCTCGGCAGGAAAACGTCACCGTCACGTGAGCGAGTGAGCTGGGTCGACGCAGCGAAAGGAAACAACATAAGGAACGTGCAGAAAATCACCGAAACCACGAAGAAAGAAGATATTAATAAGGCCCGGGAGGCAAATGAGCTCCTAAGACACGAAAACGCGGCGTTGCGAGCGACCATCAACAACCTCACGAAAGAGATTGCCGAGATTCGTCAGTTGCTGCTATGCAACAACGAGCCTCTACAGAGACCCCCGCCAAGCACAAGCAAGACCGAGGAAACGACAACGAACATCCAGGAGAAAGCCATAGAGGAACCGGCACCGAAGAAGCGAGCCATCGAGGCCACGCACACGCAAACAGAAAACGATCGCATCGACAGCCTCGAAGCGAAATTCGAAGCGACATTCAGCAAACTCGAACAGCTAATCACGACAAACATCGCAGCAGTGACAGCACTGAAACAAACAATGGAGACCTACCGAGCCGATAACACGAACAGATTCGCCTACATCGAAAGGACCCTACAGCCGATGGTAGGCCACCCGACGTTTGCGCCCCTCTTCGCGCATCATCCACCCAACCAGGGAGCCCCGTACACGGCAACGCAATCATGGCCGCCAACGCAACACCAGCAGCAGCAGGTGTAACCGCGTGGCAGTGGAACTGTCGCGGCTTCGGAAGGAAGAAGGCAGTCATCCAACAGCACATCGTACATGCCGCGCGCAAGCCAGACGTTATACTACTACAAGAGACACTAACCGACGCACAGTCCCTCCCCGGCTACAGAGTGCACAAGGGACCGCCCGACGGCAGAGGACTGTGCACCCTGGTCAGGAAGGGACTCACGTTCGTCGAACATGCGCTGCAAAGCAATCTCAAGATCGAGCACACACTGACCGAAATCATCCCTGGCAAGAAGAGAAAAGGAAGCATATTTCTGCTCAACGTCTACAGCAAGCCATCTCAGAGAAAACAGAGATTCAAGACATTACTGCACAGAGCCAGCACCGCAGCGGGCCGTAACACCCTGATCGCGTGCGGAGACTTCAACGCGATGAACCCTGCCTGGGGCTACAACAAGTACGCAGCAAAGGGCCGCGACCTGTACCAAGACGCCACGGAACTCGACTTCACCCTCATCACGGACCCGACACATCCGACGAGAATTGGTAACTCCGTGTCCCGGGACACCACTCCAGACCTCACGTTCGTCAAGAAAGACATCCGGGGCGCGATCACCTGGAGATACACGGGGATCGACCTAGGCAGCGACCACACCATCGTGGAAATCGGCATACCGGAACACAACGACACCAGCGTCAAAACACACAGATGGATAGACTGGGATGCCTTTCGAGACGCCAGAAGCCAGAAGAGCGACGGTGACGACGAGATCGAAGACATCGACTCGTGGACGGCCGAAATCACCAAGAGCGTACGCGACGCGACCAAAGAGATTGAAACGGGCGCGGAGATCGACAAAGTAGACAGCCGGCTTGCGCATCTCATCGAGGCCAAACAGTCGATACTAAATCGCTGGAAGAAACAACGGCTTAACCGCAGACTGAGAAAGAACGTGGCGGAGCTGAACCGAGCGATCGAGGATCACTGCCGCGCTCTTTGCATGCAACAGTGGAACGAGATCTGCAACGCGGCAGACGGGCAGATGCATAGCGGGAAGACGTGGAACCTACTGCGGCACCTGCTCGACGAAACGAAGACCAAGTCGCACCAATGGGACAGACTCACCAAGCTCATACATCGGGTGGTCTCAGCACACGGCGTCGACGAAGTCACCAGGCGCATTAACGACAAATACCTGCCGACTACACCTACCGAACAACATGCGCCGTACAGTGGCCTGCCTAACGCGAACCTCGATCGTGACATCGACGTCGAGGAGGTACGCGCGGCCCTGCACGACCTCAACAGCCGGTCGGCAGCCGGCCCGGACCTCGTCACGAACAAGGCGCTCAAGAACCTCGATGACGGCTCGATTGAAAAGCTCGCACAATACTACAACAAGTGCTGGAGAGCGGGAGCGCTGCCAAAGCTGTGGAAGACAGCCAAGACCATCCTGATCCCCAAGCCGGGGAAGCCGCCGGACACGGATAACCTCCGGCCCATCTCGCTCACGTCCTGCGTGGGCAAGGTGCTGGAGCACGTCCTGCTCAACAGGTGGCAAGACTACCTGGAACGAGAAGGGCTGTACCCGGCCACTTTGATCGGCTTCAGACAGCATCTCAGCACGCAGGACGCGATGCTGCAGCTCAAACACCAAATCATCGATGATGGCGGCAGCGCCCACGACAACAAAGCCATCCTAGGGCTCGACCTGCAGAGCGCCTTCGATAAGGTGAAACACTCGGCGATTCTGTCCCAAGTCTCCAAGCTCAACATGGGGGAAAGATCCTACAACTACATCAAGGACTTCCTCACGGACAGGACCGTCGAGCTACGAGCAGGCGACCTACAGACGCAAGAGAAGCTCGGGAGCACCGGAACACCACAGGGATCGGTCATTTCGCCGATGCTGTTCAACCTGGTAATGATCGGAGTGGCCGAAAAGCTCGGGTGCATCGAAGACGTCAGGCACACCATCTACGCGGACGATATCACGATATGGGTGACCGGTGGCAGCGACGCCCACATCGAGGGCGCGCTGCAAGCCGCCGTCGACGCAATAGAAGACCAGCTGGAAGGCACCGGACTGAGATGTTCGCCGAGCAAATCGGAGCTTCTCATACTCCCACCTACCAAATACAGCAGAGGCAAGACTAGACAACGCGAAAACGAAAAAATCAGAATCGTGACCAAATCCGGCAACGTAATCCCCGAGGTCGGCAAAATTAGGATCCTAGGCATGGTCATCGAAAAGCACGGAAGGAACGGCGAAACCATCACCCGTCTCAAGGCAAAAACAGCCAACGCGATTCGACTCCTCAAACGAGTCACTTCCCGAAAGGCTGGCATGAGAGAGGAGAGCCTCATTAGGCTCGTCCAATCTTTCATCATCGGCCACGTCGCGTACGTTGCAGCCTACCACAGATGGCTGCAACACGAACGAAACAAAATCATTGTGCTCATCAGAAGAGCGTACAAGACAGCGCTGGGCCTGTTCGAGTCCACAAGCACGACCCGCTTGTTACAGCTCGGGCTACACAATACGCTCGAAGAAATAGCCGAAGCGCAACGGACCTCTCAACTGGAGCGGCTGTCCATGACCAAAGCCGGGAGGAAGATACTGGACAATCTGGGAATAAGACGCTCGAACGAGGTGGAGATGAAGCTCCCCGTCCCCAAAGAGGTCCGACGCCAGACCAGAATCGACCCCATACCGAGGAACGTGAATCCCGAGTTCAACAAGGGAAGAAGAGCGGCGAGGGCCAAGGCTCTCATCGACCAGCATTCCAACGACGAACACGCGCGTTACGTGGACGCGGCCGAATACCAACGGAACGCCTTCACAGCGGTCGTTATAGAGGCGTCAACCGGCGCCACGAGGACGGCAGCGAGCGTGAGAAGCACCGAAGCGGAGCAAGCGGAGGAGGTAGCCATCGCCCTGGCCATCGCCGACGCAGACTGCCACACGGTGCTGAGTGACTCAAGACAGGCGGTGCGAAACTTCGCCAAAGGGCAAATCTGCAGGGAGGCTGAGCGCGTACTGCGAGCGGTAAAACTAGACGAACGAAAAGTACGACTCAAGTGGTTCCCGGCGCACGCGGGCGACGCGTCGGAACGCAATGAGAACCATAACGAGACGGCACACGGCGCGGCGCGAGCGCTAACCAACCGCGCCCCGGTGACAGACCGTCCGACGTGGTTCGGAACCAAGGACCGCATGACGGATTACAATGAAATCACGAAGGCCTACCGCTTGGCTCGCAGGACTCTTCCACCCCCGCACCCGAGACTGAGTCGAGCGGAGGCGGTAGTACTGAGACAGCTCCAGACCGGATCGCTACCGAGCCCGAAACTGTTGAATCGCATGTACCCCGAGACATATCCGACAGATATGTGCAGAGTCTGCCGGAGGGAGACCGCAGACTACACGCACATCTTGTGGGACTGCATTAAATATCCAGAAGACGCTAACTCAAGAACACTCCCACCGCGGCTCGAGGCAGCCGCGAAGAGCTACGACCGAGACGATCAGCTCTGGGCCATCCAGCAGGTCCTCGAGGCGCTCGAAAGGCACGGACCCAGCGAGCCGGCAACGGCGAACGGAGACCTGCGCCGAGTAAAGGCACCTTCGAGGATGACGTAGGCCCTCGTCGGGGCGCGCGAGCGCCCAACTGCAGGCATAAATAAAGTTTCTCCAATCCAATCGGAAATCCAGTTTACCTCACCGTGGGGTCATTCCCATTGCTCTCCGTGCCTTGTCTCATGGTGGGGTCATTGCCCCCTGCTCGCCCTACAGGTGCACCAACACAGCTACTTGGCAAACCTGCTTTTACTTTTGAATAAATCCAATCGACTCTATGTTCTCCAGCTATCAAAACGTGTATTCCTTGCCTCTGTTAAACCGAGCTCCCAGCAAGTGGTGACACAGGACATTTATGTTTTTTTTTTTTTTTCTGACGCTAGCCATGGACGATGCTGTTCCTACTCATGCTGACAGAGACGACGCCATGATTACGTCTCCTGTCATCGCCACACAGCTTCAGCTGCCCAGCTTTTGGCCCAAGAATCCCCGTGTTTGGTTTATGCAAGTTGAGGCCCGTTTTCAACTCTGGCGCTTGTACAGATGGGTGTTTGTGGTCGCCGACGTCAGCTTTGCCATGCAGGGAGCGTACTTCCTCAGCCATTTCAACCTAGATGCGAGCCTTCGTCATCGACGCCTAAAAAATAACAGCACATTCCTTGATGTACTTGGCCTGCAGTCCAACCTCACCTCATCTGGCATCCGTAAGTTTCAGCTGGTCTCAACATACAACAAGACACTTGCTGAGTACCTGCAACTCGCAAAGCTCCAAAACGATGTGCTGCCCGTGAAGCACAAGGTGACACATCGTATCACCACCACTGGCCCACCTGTCGCCGCCCGGCCATGGAGGCTCGCTAGACGGAGGTTGGAAGTTGCCTGCCGTGAGTTCGCACACTTGCTTCAGCTCGGCATTATTTTTCCTTCCTCCAGCAATTGGTCTTCACCCCTCCATCTGATTCCAAAGCAGGACAGTGGAGACTGGCAGCCTTATGGTGGTTATCGAGCTTTGAATGCCGTCACTGCTCTAGATCAATATCCCCTTCCCCACATACATGACTTCGACGCCCATCTTGCGGGAACCAAAATATACAGCAAGATCGATTTGCTGAGTCTGTACCACCAAATTCCTGTCGAACCCAGCAACCCTCTGAAGACAGGAATCGCTCGCATTTGGCCTGTTTTGGTTTGTCCGTATGCCTTACGGTTTGAAGAATGCGGTGCAAACTTTTTAAAGGTTCACGGATGAGGTTACACGCAGACTCCCATTCATTTTCATCTACCTTGATGACATTCTCATTGCAAGTCGCACAGACGAAAAGCACAAAGAGCACCCTCGCCTTCTATTGAGTGACTAGATGGACACGGCCTGTTCCTAAAGCCCCAGAAATGCATTTTTGGAGTTGAAGCCCTGGATTTTCTCGGCCATCGTATTTCACTGTAAGGCATCAAGCCACTGGAATCACGGGTGCAGGTAATCAAGGACTTCCCTTCAACAACCTCCTTCCGAAAGTTGCACGAGTTTCTGGGGCTCATAACTTCTCACAGGCACTTCATGCCATCCTGTGCGCAAGGTTATCAGCTGCTTGCCAACCTGCTGCGTCGTGACTAAAAATAAATAAATAAATAAATAAAATAAATAAAAACGCCTACCTTTCACTAGTCCTTAGAGCTCAAACATTCCTTCCAGGAAGCCATAACGTGGTTGGTGACCGCAATGTTGCTGATTCATCCGTTGCCCGATGTGCCAACTCGCCTTATGGTAGATACGCCGACCTTGGCAGTGAGTGCAGTACTGCAGCAGCATGACGGCACAGACTGGAGGCCGCTAGCCTTCTCAAAGTGCCTCAAACCTACAGAAGCTTGCTACAGCATCTGCAAGCGGGAAATGTTGGCCATCTTTTGCGCTGTCAAGCATTTATGTTTTTTTTTTCTCGAAGGCTGTAGCTTGTACATTCTGACTGACCACAAGCTGTTAACCTTCATTTTCAAGAACAACAGTTCCTCCTACTCAGAATGTGAGCTTCAGCAACATTCCTTTATCTCAGAATTTTCTAGAAACATCCGCTATATCTTTGGGATCGAAAATCAGGCAGCTGACTCACTGTTCTGGATAAGCGCTATGCTTGCTGGCCCTGTGAATTTCCAAGCTCTAGCCTTCGCCCAGCAAAACGACCCCGAGCTGTGCCAATTGTGGGAAAAGGGCCCGTTGCTCCAGCTTGTAGAGGTGCTGCTTCCCTACACAACAGCATTGTTCACGTTCGACACATCGCAGGCAGCTGCTCACCCGTTCTTGCCACATCAGTTTTGGCGGCCAATATTCAATTAACTGCACGGGCTAAGCCATCCCGGCATCACGGAGATATAGAGGCTTATCACAGACCACTTTGTCTGGCCAGGGATCAACAAATATGCTCAAAGCTGGGCAAGAAGCTGCCAAGCGTGTGAAGTTGTGACAGTGTGAAAGTGACCCGGCACACAAGTTCAGTAGTGCAGCTATTTCAACCACCAGAAAACTGTTTCGATCACGTCCATTTAGACTTGGTGGGGCCTCTTCCGTCATGCCTAGATTTCAAGTGCCTCCTCACGTGTGTCAAGCGGTACTGTAGGTGGTCTGAGGTGACGGCTTTACAAGACATCACGGCCGAAACAGTGGCGGAACTATTTGTTGTTTACGTGAGTGTCACAGTCCGGTTGCCTTTTGCCCATGACTACTGATAAAAGCCGGCAATTTCAAAGCTAACTTTTTTTCTGTCCTAACGAGACTGCTCGGCATGCGCCTATAACACCATGGCTTACCACTCGGAGAGCAAGGGCATGGTCGAGCGTCTCCACCGACAACTGAAGGCGTCGTCGACTGCCACACTCGAAAGACAGCACTTGGTGGAAAAGCTACCCTAGTATTACTGGGGCTGTGAACAACAATCAAGGATGACCTTGTAGTCAGCGCAGAGGAGATGCTCTATGGGTCAGCAATCTGCGTTCCATGCATTTTTTGGCGCCCAGCAAGGCACTCCGCCAACGGCCGTGCTACATTTGTGGCTCGACCAGCTTCAACTCACAACCCCACGTATCGCCTGTGGGCAGCCTATGTTTAGTTTCCCGACAATGGACACAACCACAGACGTCTTTCCACGACAGGACTCTATCAAGCCACCATTGACTCCTTCCTATGAAGGCCCCTTTCATGTGGTTTTGCGTTCAGAGAAAACCTTGAACATTGGTGTTCGGGGCAAAGAAGAGACAGTGTTGTGGGACCACGTAAAACCAGCCTATCTTGAACATTAACTATTCATTCTTTCCGCCATTCACACCTAAGCCTCTGGCATTCTAAAGGGGAGCCCTTGTAGCGACCGTCTATCACTTCGTTGTCCCCGCTCCTTGGAAATCCAGTTTGCCTCGCCATGGGGGTCGTTGCCCTTTACTCACCCGGCGGGGTGCCACCACAACCACTCGGTAAACCTGCTTTTACTTTTGAATAAAGCCACTCGACTCTACGTTCTCAAGTTGTCAAAATGTGTATTTCTTGCCCTCCGCTAAACCCAGCTCCCTACAAATATAATTGATAGGCAGCTTTGTTGAGCATATTTCACTGGCTTTGTGATATGCCTCTATATTATTACTGCTTCTTGGTATCAAATAGACAGTAATCTACAAAGTGTTTGTTAGCACATGCAGCATACGGTCTTTGTGATGTCAAGCCTGGAGAAATGAATAAATATGGCTCTTTATTATTGGGGGCATTGTGGTGTCTAAGTCAATGATGCTGTTATATTTTTTTACTGTCTTATATACAGGGGATCATTTTCAAGTTTTATGGAATTTTTAAATATAGGCTGTTGCAGACATAATTCTAGTCCTTGAGCGGAATTAGTCGGAGAGGTGTACATTACTTGCACGAGAAATCAAAACATATTCAACAAATCGACAAAATTTCACTAATTAGCTTATTAATTGGTTACCTTGCTGCACATATTGCAATTTCAGAATTGTAGCCAGTGAGTTTACCAAGCGCCTACACTTAGAATTAATTTCCAGGATAAGGCTAGTTTCTATATATGTGCCATTTAAAATCTCCACTGCAATGCACTGTTGTTTACTTTGTTTACTTACTTTTTAACAATATGCTTTTATGCATTGAAGCATAAAAGTAACTGGAATGCCCACATATTTTGTCTCATTTTGGGAAATAATATCTCTAAACTGGTGTTGTCATCCTGTGAGTTCATTTCAAGTGGATACATCTCATAGGCTCAGTGCCTATGATTTGTAAATTGCAATATGTGCTGTATAGTAACCAATTCAGAAGTCAGTCAGTGAATTTTTTGTAATTAGTTGAATATGTGTTTCGATTTCTTGTGCTAGTATTGTCTGACTAAATAATCCAGTTCAAGAACAAGGATTATACTATCTACCACAGGCAATTTTTAAAAATATGTAAAACTTGAAAATTATCTGCCCTTGTAACATACAAATAATACATAAGCCAACAAACACTGACACCAAGGATAACATATGGGAAATTACTTCTGCTTAATAAATGAAATAAGAAAACGATAAATCAATGCCACAACCTGCGAAGGTTGTGGGATCGTTCCCCACCTGCGGCAAGTTGTTTTTTCATCCACTCTTCACTTCCATTAATTTATAGTTTCTTTATTTCATTTATTAAGCACACATAATTTCCCCTATGTTATCCTTGGTGTCAGTGTTCGTTGGCTTCTTATAATATGACTAATAAAAATCTGGCCCCTAGGTTAACCCCCTTTCTTCTCGTTCATACAAAGAATACAGTACGAAAAAAACGAAAACCATATGCAGTGGATACACCACCCTTTTTTCTGCAGGAAATTCAGTTGGTTTGCGTGTCCAGCCAACATGCTATGAGGTGAAGTCAAAGGGCGAACCAAAATATTACGGTGATGGGACTCAAATTCAAAAAGTTTTTCTCGGTGATAACGCAAATTACTTTGATTAAAATTTCCGTGGCAAAAGGTGTTGTGCTTTTCAGTTTTATCTGCTTTTCTGCATGTTTTTCAATGAACCACCTTAGTGTGTTACCAACATCTAAACATGCCAAATAGCATTTTTGACAAATTCAGGCTTTTATTTTAGAGCCTGTGTGCAGCACATTGGCAAAAATAAAATTTTAAAAGATAGTGCGTTTTAGGGATAGCTCTATAAAAAGAATTCCAGGTTTATTTCCATTACAGTTTTTTGTGAAAAATTTCTCAAGAATGCTATTATTTGCATATTTTTACCTTAGTGTTAAGAGTTAAAGTACATAATGTGACAGTCTTATAATGAAAGCACAAAGTTCAGACAACATAAACAAAAGTTTTAAATATTGCGCGAAAATTAGATTTTTGGCAAATTTTTGTTTCGCACCTGGTTTTCCACTATTAATGAAACTGAATGGCCCTCACGGGTGCTAAAAAAATGTTTCCGCTAAAAATATTTCGAGAAAATACTATGCAAGTAATGCTTATATACGTCATTTCTTTGTAATTTTTTTGAAAGAAATGTATTTTGCTTGAGTGCCACGTTGGGATAGTTGGTGTGGAATGACTCTTATAGTAACCTCACAAGGTAGGTGTTCGACAAATATGCCAGCAAGCGACGAAACAGTGCTGACAAGACAGGTGGGGCGCTTTAACCATCATACTTTCTTTATTGGAAGGTTCGAGGGGGTACATGTGTGCTCGAGCTTTTGTTCAAAAATATCTCATGATTATGAGAAATCTCCCAATGGCTGGTGTCTAAGGACTGTTGCACGGTTCTATGACGTCATAGGTGGGATATAACAGGGAGGGCCTCAAAAAGTGCAGCGGAGAACAAGCAATATTTTATACAAAATTGTGCGCCTCCTGCTGTATGCAGTGTAACGATAAGCATACGCAATGGAAACATTTCAATCACATTGACAACAGTGGCTCCATCGGTGTGTTTTCCATTGTCTCTCTTCCGTGTGTGCTTTTATGTGCATGCTCGTAGCAGTAATTATATGTTATAATATAGATACCAAGGTAATTAACTAATCTCTGCTCCTTATGTACCTGGCATGGCTCAGCTAGCACACAATCTGACAGTTGGCTGGAGAGCATCTCTGGTGATAATGATAGAACAGTAGTGCTGTCCTGAGACACTAATATGTTTAACGTATGTGCCAAATAAGCAGAGTTCAAACTCTAGCCTCCCTGTAATAGGTGCGTACGATTCCTGCAGGAGTGCTCTGTCTCCTGAATCCTCTCATAGTAGGCACCTGTGAATAGTAATAGGGATATATCTTATTCCATACCTGGCCAGCTCCCTAATTTTCTAGAAAGTTTATGAATTTGGGTTCATTCTGCGATTTTATGAATTTTGGAACAAATTTTATGAATGATGAACTGTGTTCGGGAAAATGTTGTAAAGCTGTTAAAAGATGGGCTGGCACAGAATTGCAAACACTGCATGCAAAAAAAGGAAATTATGGTAATACTGACGTCATCCTCTTGTAGCAGCGCAAGATTCCATATACCAGAGGGGTACTTGTTTAGAGCAAACTTATTCAAACAAGTGCCTAAAGCAGGTGGTATTGGCAACAGCAATGTTGCTGAAAGAGTCATGCAGTGGTCTAAACACAATATGGTCAGTCTCTGTGGTTTTAAGTTTGTTGCTGCTTGTATGCTGCATCTAAAGGTAAAATATTGTTAATAAAGTGTGTATATATCCAACAAAAGATAAGTGCTCAGAGCAAATTTTTTATAATTAAGCACTATACTGTGCCCCCTTTCCCTTCGTCCCACCTGTTTTGTCCGCAGGATTTTTACGAATTCTAAAGCGCACAGGTTTGCAGGAATGTTATTTGCTGCAGTGAATTCAAACATGGTAATGCTCTTTGTATCTAGGTAGCACAGAATCAAGGCAAGCTGACACATGCCCATCATCTGGGATACAATGCAGCAGCGCTTGTGTGCTTGGCTATTCAGCTCGCACTTTCATTAGATCCATCCAAGAAACTTGATGTTGGAAGGTTTCTTGACACCTTGAAGTTCAAGATGGAGAAAATTGAACCCAAACAATGCCGGTAAGCTTAGTTGTATGAGTTTGTTATGATCTGGACTGTGAGGCATGCCACAATTTGTTGAACCCAAGCATATGTAAGCTTTTAGCAACCCCCCTCCCCCCTCCTGTTTTTTTGTGAATTTTGAAGGTGAAATAGGGCATCATGCAAGTACTAGAGGAGTTACTGTGAAGCTTGTTATCTTTAAGCCCATCCACATAGTTCAGCGGGTTAGTTGGGCTTGGGTTTTCAGCTATTGTTTTCTCAGGTAGAAACAGGCAAGAAATTTTGAAGTTATGGTTCATGGTACCTAGGACCTAAAGGTCCTGGATCATGCCTATACCTTAGTGAACGAAAGTGTAGGAGCTGCCCAGGCTCGATGCCTCTGGAGGTGAGGGGCTGTGAAAAAGGGAACAGACATATAAAATCAAAACACATGTCAGAGAGAAGAGCTTAATTTCATCAAAAAAAGGTACACTTAAAGGGTAATTAGGTGGGGGCTTCAAGTAAGGAGAGAGCGAATGTTTTTGCTAAGCTGTAGTGGTTTTTAACATCTATTCACAGAAGTGCATTGTGATAGTGATTTGCTTGGAATACTTGACTACATTGAGACTGCAAAGTGTACTAGTAGCATTGAGTGCGGGTTTGTAGGAAGAAAATTGTGTGGATGACAATGAAAAGGTATTAGAAGACACTTCAAAGCAATCATTTTGTGCCTTTGTATTGCTGGCTCCCTCTCAGATTGCTTTCTTCATGTTTGACTGTGATGCACAAGCTAGGTGCTTTGACTAATCTTGTGTATGGCCTGCAGCTCAAGTAATAGTGTACTACCTGGTTATTCTGTCTTGAGTTTGAGCGACTTGTGCTTTATAGTGTGTTGGGCTCATAAAACATACCATTCTTACTTTTCATTCTGCATCTGTGTAGGCCACAGAGTGTTCAAAAAGGGCAGTGGTCTCCGATAATAAAGCTGGCTGATCAGGTCTACAAAGGCTGACCATATTTAACTGTAGCACAAAAAGATTGCACAAGTAGTAGAAGGACATGCACAAGCACTGCACTTTCAATTTGATTAAATGTATTGATGGTCCAGTTAACACTTACCTGCATTTTTCCAGTGTTGATCAGTGTTAACTGGAACATAATTGCATTTAGCTACAGAATTTGAGGACATGTGCAGTAGCAGTTCTTCGTAACAAGATTCCTCAAAACTGGTGCTTAAGCACAATATATTCCTGATAAATGGACTTCGCTTTACCGCTCAGCTTCAATTCTTGATTTGGGACATCTCCTCTAAATTGAAGAATATTAAAGTTGATTAGTGAGTTTAATTAGCTAGCATCATGCTGGTTTTTATTCTGCGAGTAATGTCTGTCTTTCAAATAACCCAGCTGATGCGACAGAATTGCAATGTCTACACAGACAAGATTTAATAACTATAATTTCCACAAAAAAAGATTGCCTCATTTTATTAAAATTCGCCAAATATATATCTCTTGTAATGAGATGTGGAAGTGGAGTGCAGGGATACGGAGGATGTTACCTCAGAGGAACCTGAATTGTGATTTTATGAATGGCTTTATTCAGGGTGTCTACCAACCGGGAAAACTGGGAAAACCGGTAATTCTCAGGGATGTTGAATAGTCTGAAAATACTCAGGGAAAACTCAGGGAATCTGTGCTTCTATCAGGGAAAATGAGCTGTAATTTTGTTGAAACGGAAAGAAAGTCCCGGTAGAGAGGAATCGTAACGAATCCTCCTTGACACCGTGTCGTCCGCTGGAGGAGCTGCCAGTGTACCGTCAATAACCGACTTTCGGACGCCTGATACCGTATTTACTCGAATCTAGGCCGATAGGTTTTTTTAAATAATCATATTCCAAACTCTAGGGTCGGCTTAGATTCAAAGATTTTAAAAAACTCGCCAGTTTTTCATTGAAACTGCTAAATATGGTGCATAGCTAGCGCCATCTAGAAAAGTCGGTGTCGGAGCCGCTACTGGCCGTGCCAGTAGCCAACCCTACACAAGCGAGGTCGCCATTTTGACCTGTGTCGTGTCGGCCATATCGGTGTGCAGTGTGGTGTTATCGCGATGGCACCAAGCAGGAGAGGCCACCACAGTGCCACTTTCAAGCGAAAAGTTGTGATAGCCGCAGAGGCATCGTCGAACCTTCAAGCCAGGCGGGACTTCGGCGTCCATGAGAAAAACGTTCGTCGTTGGAGGGGACAACAACAGCAGCTTTTTGCGCGTGTCGCAACGAGGATGGCATTTAGCGGACCAAAGAAAGGCTGTCACCACGAAGTGGAGACAGTTTTGGCCGACCTTGTTCGGACGCAGAGAGCAGCTTCCCTTCCAGCGACAACAGAAGTGCTCCAAGCAAAAGCTAGGGAACTTTCGAGGGAGCAAGGCCTAACGCCAAAGGATTTCAAAGCCAGCCAGGGCTGGCTTTTGAAATTCATGAAGCACTTCGGCTTCAGCCTCCGTCGTCGCACTTCAATCACCCAGAAGCTGCCAAGCAATTTCGAAGAAAAGCTTATAGCTTTTCAGCGCTATGTGCTGCGAATGAGAGAAGCGGCACGCTACAACCTTGGGCAAATCTGCAATGCCGACCAGACTGCTGTGTATTTTGATATGCCACTGGCATACACCGTGAATGAAAAGGGTGCCAAGGAGGTGAAGGTGCGCTCTGCGGGCTACAAGAAGCAGCGCGCAACTGTGATGCTGTACTGCACAGCTGATGGACATAAACTCCCTCCTTATATGATATTTAAAAGGAAGACACTGCCTGCTCGAGAAACTTTCCCAAAAAATGTCATTGTGCGGGCAAATGAGAACACGTGGATGACGGGTGCGATGCTGGAAGAGTGGGTTAAGATTGTGCGGCGACGGCGTCCAGGAACCCTTTTGACAAAGAACTCGCTCCTTGTTGTCAACTCTTACCGTGGGCACTTGAACGACAACGTGAAGGCTGCGCTCGCCCAAGTGAACGCGGACCTCGCTGTCATACCGGGCGGCACGACGGGCCAGTTGCAGCCACTTGATGTCTGCATCAACAAACCTTTCAAGGATCGTCTGCAGAAATATTACACGGACTGGTTGACTGACGAAGACCACATGCTAATGGCAATGGGCCGCATCAAATGTGCATCGCTATCGCAGCTAGCAGGCTGGGTAGCTACAGCGTGGGATGACATCCCAGGTACTTTGATTGTGCATGCCTTTAAAAAGTGCAGCATATCCAATGCGCTTGACGGTACCGAAGATAGTGTGCTGTTTGAAGGCGACAGTGACAAGGAACACAGCGACGCTCTAGCAGCGACGATGTTAAATGAGCTCTGCACGTTCAGATTCAATAAATGCCGTTTGCATTTTGTGAACGCTGTCCTCGCTTTTTTTGTTCGGCCTACATTCGAGGTGTTTTTTTTTTTTTTTTGGCTTCGGAATTTAGGGGGTCGCCTTAGAATCGGGGTCGGTTTAGATCGGAGTAAATATGGTAATTCGGACGGCTTCACAGCGACACCACATCCCCCATATAGTCAATGTATCACAACGTCTGAAATTCCGGACGAAAGAACCCTTCACCGACCAAGTTTTCGGACTTTTGCCGTAACTGGCGGTCCGAAACAGCATTAATCAAAGCCACCACAAATCGCCGCCATTTTGATTACCTTGTTGCCTCGAACTGGCGCTCTCGCACGCGGATCTTCTGGCAGCCGTAGCCGCCGCGGCGGCAACGCTAGGCCTAGCTGCTTCGACGTTCGCTATTAAGCTTCTTGCCATTCTGTGCCGTGTTTTTCATTGAAAGAAATCGCCGCTCTCAGCAATGGAACCCACTCCACATTTATTGTCCTTGCGATTTCTTTCGAAGCTCGGAAAGCACGACATGTTGCAGATTGCCTGCTCACAAAAGTCAGCTTCTTCCTCAGTACAGAAATGTTTCATGGAGAAGCATACGCAAAAGTATTGCGGTGGTGGTGGTGGTAACAACTTTATTGAGACTCTGCTCAGTTATGATCTGGCAGGCCCGAGTCCTAGAATGGCCCCTCACAAGGAGCGACCCTTTCGGCCCAGGCAACGAGGGCTTTTTGTACTTTTTCATCCGGCGTTCTCAGCAGCTCTTCCCACGTCTGTTGTGAGGGAGCTGGCAGGAGCGACCTGGGAGGCGGTAAGCCCTCGCACCCCCAAAGAATGTGATTTTGGGTAGCCAATGTTTGATTTGTGCAGTTTTGACATATTGGGGTTCCATTGCCCGTTGGTAATTATGGCTAGCCAATGTGGGCTGGGGAACGATTTAGTTCGGATTCGATGCAGGATCGAGGCTTGCGCTCGCGTGACGCTTGCGTTTGGAGGCGGTTAGATTCGCCTTTTTTGCTTGTAATAGTTTGTTGTTTCGTGGTATGTCGTCGGTGCCTCGTCCATGGGATCCGAGTCTGAGGGGCACATCTCCCGGTTGATTAGACCTCGGGCTACCCAGTGCGCCTCCTCATTAAAGCATATGCGTGGTAAGAAGGCCAATTGTCATCGGACACTGTATGTATTCCTTTGTATTCCTTAATATACACGCTTGCACCCGCCATCTCCTGTCACAGTATGAGCACCGATATGCCTAATTAGTGTACTGGTAGGTCTTCTGAGCTTTTTCGGATGTGCCTGCAGTGATTTGAGCCCTTAAAGGGCCCCTCTGACGATTTGAGCTGAGTTAAGTCTACGATTTTGAGCTGAGAAGCGCTGTGTATACTATGCACGCTAACGATCGTGACTGCAGAGTATTACATCGTAGCGCGCTGCGGAAAGAGCTGAAATTTCAAACCGAATGCCTCTGCCCTTCCTCTCGCGAGCTCCGGGTTCCCAGTCGGAGAGCAGACGTAATCGTACAAGTACGCCTGCATACACGTACTGCTGTGACATTGCTCGCAGTGACGCGTGACTTGGAGAATTATTCAAGGCAACATCCGTTATTTGTGTAATATGTCGCCTCTTTCGACAATTTATAGTTTACAGAAATAATAAAACATACAAACTGAATGTATGCGTGATCTTGTTCTACTTTGCATCGCTGCAAGAGAGATGGGCTTCCATTTCGTCTGCACATTCCCACGTCATGCAGTCGCGCGCGCAGGCAACGAGATTATGTTATTTTCTGCAATGCTCGAGCGTGCCGTCATGCCCTGTGATCCGCTCGTGTCTTCCTCAGTATTCACGTCGCACTGGCTTATACCACTAGTTGGGCGTTCTCGTGCGCTGCGCGAACGAGACAAACGCAACAGCTTGGGCGTAACACCTTTATTCTTTATTCAGTGAGTGCCCCGCTTTGCCAGTAAGGCGTTACAGCAGGGGGGGTTACAGACTTAAATAGAACACTTCTTCATCTATACAGCACACTTGCGTCTCTTGCAGCCGGTTCCAATCTCTGATGGTCATCACAAAGAAGGAATTGTAATAGTTGTTCTTGCACGGTACTCTTTCACTTTGTGTCGGTGATCATTTCTACTGGATATGTAATTGGGTTGATACAAGTAGTTATTATAAGCAATTCCAGTGTTACCATGAAAAATACGAAAGAAAAACTTCAACCGCAGTTTTTTTCTGCGTAAAGAAAGTGATTCCCAACCCAATTCCGTTTTCATAGCGGTACAGCTATCTGTCCGCTTGTACCGCCCTAAAACAAACCGCGCAGCTCTATTCTGAATTTTTTCAAGTTTATCTATAGACCTGGCCTGCATCGGGTCCCATACAGGGCATGCGTACTCTAAAATCGGCCTAATACAGGTGAGGTAGGCTGTGTTCTTTAAATTCTGGGGTGCCCATCTTAGGTTCCGTTGGATAAAGTTAAGAGCCCTTGCTGCTTTACCAACAACATAATCAATATTAGCATTCCATGAGCAATCATGCGATAAAACAACACCAAGATATTTGCATGCCGGTTCAGTAGCAATGACACACATATTCAGGCTGTAAGATGTCTCAATTGGTTTCTTTTTTTTGGAAACACGCATCTGCACACACTTTTTCGGGTTCAACGACATTTGCCACTTCTGGCACCACCTTGTAATACGATCCAAATCGTCCTGCAAAGAAACGCCGTCACTTGCGTCCCTAATCTGCCGATATAAAACACAATCGTCGGCAAATAAACGCATGCGCGATGAAATACCCACAGAAATATCATTAACAAAAATGAGGAATAAGAGCGGTCCAAGGACGGAGCCTTGTGGCACGCCTGACGTTACACCAACATAAGATGAACACCTCCCATTTAAAAGTACGCATTGACGCTTGTCGAACAAGTAATTGGTTATCCAAGTTAGTACATTCTGGTCAAAATTTAGAATCTGCAGTTTGACGAGGAGAAGGGAGTGCGACACGGTGTCGAAGGCCTTTCGAAAATCTAAAAAGACACAATCTGTTTGCGCACCCTCGTCAACGTTGGAAGCCAACTCATGAAAGAACTCTATAAGTTGCGTGGTACAAGAAAATCCTTTGCGAAAACCGTGCTGCTCATTTATCAGAACATTATTATCTGTAAGATGGGTCAATATGTGCTTAAATAGGATATGTTCAAAGAGTTTACATGATATTGATGATAATGAAATGGGCCGGTAATTTGTTACATCCTTTTTTGAGCCACCCTTATGAACCGGAACAACATGGGAAATTTTCCAATCATCGGGTAAAGTGCCTGTTGAAAGGGACTTAGTGTAAATTATGTAAAGGTACAGCGAAATGGGCGCAGCACATCGCTTCAGTACACGAGGAGAGATACCATCAGGACCAACTGCTTTGGATTCGTCTTGGCTTTCAAGAAGAGAACGGATACCACGAACACTCAGTTCCACCGGCGGCATCAGTGGAAACGTGCTTGGGTGCCGTTGGGAAGGAGCGTCATGCTTAGGCAAAAACACGGATTGGAAATACGTATTTAAACATGTGGCTTTAGCTTCCTCATCGACTATAACCGTATCATTAAAATTCAGTTCGCTGACTCCAACATTATCAGATCCGCACTCCTTGATATAATGCCAGAACGACTTGGGATTAGTTTTCATTTTATTATTGAGCCCTTCAAAATATCTCACTTTTGCTTTTTCGACACTTGCTTTATATTGCTCCATTAATGCTTGTAATTCTTTCGCGTGCTCACTGCTTCCAGTTTTCTTTAATTTACGGAAAACTCGTCGCCTTCTCCTGATTTCTCTCAAAATACCTGACGTCATCCATGGCTTCTTGCATTTATTAATCTTGCCTGCTTGCATCGCAGGTATATGCTTATCCACAAGGGCTAACACCTTATCCCTAAACTTAAGCCATAAATCGTTTACACCATCGGTTTCAGCAAGGCACTCAAAGACGCGCAGATAATCTTCTAGTTTTTGAGCTATGCTTGAGTAGTCACCCTTGCTGAATAGAAAAACCTTTCTAGTTGCACAACTTAAGGTTCTTCTGCTCTCTTTTTTAATGTCTGCAACAACGGCCATGTGGTCACTGATACCTGGAATAACACTGACATTATTCACCAAACTGGGGTTATTCGAGAACACGAGGTCTAGAACGTTACTATTTCGAGTTGGGCAAGTAACAAATTGAATAAGACCAAAATTGTCAATATTTTTCATTTCTATGTTTACACGGCACCCAGTGCTGCTTACACATATTCCATCACGCCATTCTAAGTCTGGCAGGTTAAAATCACCAGCAAGAATGAATGGTCTGCTTGAAACTTCCGAGATAATTTCATTCAGCGATTGAAGTGTATTGTAATCAGAGTTCGGTGGTCGGTAAAATGCACCTACGGCAAACGAAGAATTATCATCTAGGGTTACTGTGCACCAAACAGATTCGACATCACACGGGATGTCTAAGGCGGCAGATTTCAGGGAACTTCGCACAAGTAAAAATACACCGCCCCCATGGCTCGACCTATCTCTACGATACGCGACAAATTCGCTGGGAAAGACTGCGCTATCGCCGATATCACGGTTTAGCCATGATTCCGTGCCAATAACTAAGTCAGCTCTCACCGTCTCAATTAGTCCTGCCAATTCTTCCGCCTTATTCATTACACTTCTACAGTTTATTAAAACGGCGACCAGGTTGTGCAGTGTTATTTTTTTTTCAGGCAAGCATCATTTCTTTCTTTTTAGTGGGGCAACTACCTTCTTTTCGTCATCCCATACGTAAGTTTTTTCACCAAGAGTAAGCCTATCAAAATTCAGTTTAACTTTTGTTTTCTCGCCTTTGTGCGCCTTTCCGTATTCCCATAATCGCTTCCGTACTTCCCGGGTAGCCGGCGCATAATCCTGATCAACTCTGATCTCTGACCCCTTAAATTTTCTTGCATTGGACAGAATTTCTTGTTTTTCTTTATACGAAGAGAGGTTTGCAATAATTGGCCTCTTTTTTTGTTCTCGGTATTCACCAATCTGATGTGCTCTTTGTAGTGATGTAACTTCAATTTCCAGCTTATCGCCAACAATCTTTTTAATCAACTCCTCTGATTGGTCCCACGTTTCCGCCCTGTTGTCATCCACTCCGTAAAACAAAAGGTTTTGTCTCCGACCTCTGTTCTCTAGGTCAATATTCTTAACCTGCAAATCCCTGAATACTTTCTGAAGAGTCTCAAGTTCATCCTTATGTTCTGAAACTGCTCTACCAAGGTCCTGAACTTGTTCCTTAGTTGCTTCAAGGCTGCTCTTTATGTCCGCTATCATTCCTTCATGTACGGCGATCCTGGATTCAATAGTATCTAGCTTATTCAAGATTGCAGTCTGCCCCTTTTTGCAGGCTTTGCAATATTTCCATTTCGACAGGACCCGGATTAAGTTCGATATCGCCGGAAAGCAACAAAAGCAGGAACACGTACAAAAATCTGTTCAAAAATAGAAAAGACCTACTTCGAGGCGCATGCGCTCGTTTACGACAACAAGCATCAGCAAATACCAAAGTGGGAGGAGCCGGCAACGCACACAATAGTCGTTTTACACGAATAGGGTAATGCAAACCAACCTGCGTGAATAACAGGGGAATCAGCTGCATGTCAGCCAGCGTGCCGGCTCCAAATCCCATGAGGCAGAAGCGTCGCTCATCTATATAGTGTCCACTCTGGTCACGTGGGCGTCGATTTCCAGCAGCGATTGGTCGAGGGCAATCGCTCGAATTCCACCACACGCCGAGCGCTGCACTGAAGATAATGGGCCTTGAATTGTCGATGTGGCTTAACAAGTCATGGGATGTGATACCCGCCGAAGATGAAGGTACCGCTGAAGTTCGGTTTTGGCCATGACGAAATTCTGTGCTGCCGACAAGCGCACCGAGCCAGAAGGTGATTCCAAAACTTGCGAGAACCTGCGTGAATAACGGGAATCAGCTGCATGTCAGCCAGCGTGCCGGCTCCAAATCCAACCGTCAGCGGAAGTGCACTGCACAACTAAAAAGCAAGGGGCAAAAGATAAAGGCGGGCCCGTGACATATGCGTCACGCGATCCTCGAGCTCCGGTACGGGAGAACGCAGTGGAAGGATTTCACTTGCAGAGGCTAGACGGGGCAAGTGGAGAGAGTGTCTCACTTGGCAGTGGCCCTCGCCTCCTGAAATCATGGGTTCGTGGCACTGAAATATTTCTATCTCAGCTGTCAATCAACCCATTGAAAAATTCTTAAAGCAGAATGCTCCTCAGAGGGCACGTAACAACTTCCAGCGTATAACTGAAATTTGTTATGTGGCCTGGTCAGGGACCCTTTAAGGACAGTAAAAGACATGCATTCATTTTTTTCGAACGTCCCGATTTTTCTGGCGTTTTCACGGCCCCTAGGCAGTCCGAAAAATTTGACGTTGACTGTTCAACTGGCTAAGAGGATGCTTCAAATGCTCTGCAGGGCGAACGTGCTGCAGGGAAGGAGGACGAAAAGAGAAACGATCTAGGCATTGAGGAATAAATGGGAAGGAAGTTTGTCGCAGCTTCTAAATAAGTCATATTGTTTATTTTTTATTATGCTTACTCGAGAGTGGCAGCATCGAGCGACATGGTGTCAAACCCGTCTTGACATAAAACGAAGTTCTGTGTCACTCAGAGAATTTTGCAAAGGTACTCATGGAAAACCTGGAAATGTCAACTTGGTAGATACCCTGTTTATTGTAGATCATAAGTTTACTATGAAGGCCTTGGTGCACTGTTTTGACTCTGCTGGGAAATTGAAAGCTACTTGAGCAAGGCAAGGAACTGGGCTAGTTTTTATTCATATTGAACTTCGCTGAGTGACGCTAATCACGGTAAGTAACACAAATAGACACACCAGATAGGGCGAGAGAGTGGAAACTACCAACTGGTTTATTGTTGATTAACCGTGACCCTTATATGGGCTGTGGTCTATAATAACTATGTGCAGATGCCAAGGCTAACTAGACAACAAAAAGTTGTGGACAGCTTGGAAGTGGGAGGACATATTTATGAAATAGTGGATGCAATGAGTGGTTAACTATCACTAGGTGTTCGATATTTTGTTTAAGTGACATTTTTTGCCACCTATATCTTGGGTGCCATGAGAAAGATAAAAGGTGCACTCACGCATGTGTCAGCTTCTTTTCGTACCTCAGAGCCTCTTAAATTTCCCTAGTAGTCTTGTTATTAGAGTCGGTGGCAACAGCAGTTCTTTCAAATTTTGTTGTGCAGGAACACATTTTGCCGTGCACAGCAGCACAACCAGCTGTTAGCACATGTATTTATGTCATTTTAATCTTTCATTCAGGCAGCACTCTGTCTATGCGATGTATGCTTTGCGTGTGAAAATGGGGTTCTATATACTATGCCTTTTGAAAGTTTCATGAACTGACCCTGTTTGACGTTGAAGCTGTGTTCATGGTTAAGTTTTTCGTGACCTTTTTGCACATGCCTGAGAGTTTTTGCGGAACTGAGAAAAGCACCCTAATGTTATGTCTGGTCGTAATTT
Source organism: Dermacentor variabilis (assembly GCF_050947875.1). Lineage (NCBI taxonomy): Eukaryota > Metazoa > Arthropoda > Arachnida > Ixodida > Ixodidae > Dermacentor > Dermacentor variabilis. The sequence continues at coordinate 60,411,363 of NW_027460280.1, read as the reverse complement.
TCCTAAATTTGTGTGAAAAGTTGTGCACATACATTACATTGACCGGTTAGTTGGTTTTATCTACTGGTGCTTTTTTCCTTTTTTCTTTCCTTTTCATGTCCGTTAGCAGCTTTTTCCTAATCTGCGTGACCATCTTCCTGTCCTCTCTACACTTCTTTTTACTTCTGTTATTCTTGGTAGCAAGGTTTAACCTTGTGTGGTACAACCAACCTTGACTGTACATATTTGGTTATAGCGGAAACGTACATTTGGCATTCGCAGGGCTTGTTTTTATTACACCTACGGCATCCCCTTGTTGGGCTCCGTGGTGGGCGGCTGCGTTGCTGCTGAAAACGGGCAATTTTCTATGGGGAATTATTTTCCCAAACTCCCTGATCGGCCTCATAAACAAGGACACATGAAAGTATTTCAATTTCTTGGCCACCAGCGTGAAAACTTTCCAAGGTATCATGTGATACATTCTGAACAACCAGAAAAGCGCATGAGAGTTATCTTACCTTGTAGCAAAATGTCTATGTGATACTATAGGCCCAGGTTACAAAGCTACGAAGATTTTCGTAATCGACCTGCAGTGAGAGAGCCTTTCTCGTTGCATATGCAGTCTTAGCGTTGAAGGGGGGTACCATTTCTTCAACATCATCTGATGCCTCCAGCAAAGCTGTTACCACCGTGGCAGTGGCAGCTCATCAGTGACCTCCATTTGGAAGTACATGATAAGAAACAGTATGACAAGCTGCAGAACCTTGCCTCTTTTCACTTTTTCGCTTTCCATAGCATATGTCATGTATCATTGTCTAGCTTTATTATGAATATATTTACACACTTTCCAACAAATATTTTTTAGGCCTGTATACAGCTGTGTTTCATCTATATCTTCATACTCATTATTCATTTACGAATGTCAGTCTGTAACATACCCTTGGCATTCTTTGGCCACTTCTGTCCCTTGTGCCAAAAGCCCCAGTCATCATCATGCGTAACCATCCCTTTTGGGTAACTACTCTTCTGGAGTCTATTAATCTGTTTCGACAAACTGTCTGCAGTTCTGTGGTAGCATGATTTTTTAATGGCATGTTTGAGGCACACAAGGGCAATTCCTGTTTTGATTATTTTAGAGTGCCCGGAATGAAAGCATAGCAGCCCCCAGCACCTGTGGTGTTCCTGTATCCTTATTTCAAATTAATAAACTTTTTGAAAGAGCACATAAGGAACTTAAGTTCACTCATGAGCTCCCAGATGGGGGCACATTGCAGTTTCTTGATTTATAAATAAGAATGCAGGAGCACCTCATGGTGCTGGTGATACAGAACACAAGAAGAGAATGAGGAGAGAACCAACACCTGGTTATGTCTAGCAACCTTGTTGCGCGCAAAAAGTTTTGCATCCAGATCCCATGTGATTTGGGAATCTTAAGTTATGGGAAGCTTTTGCAAGTAGCTGGCTATGGCATGAACCCTGCGGCAGCGTACTTCGGCTGGCCTTTTGACTCTGTCAGTAACTTCGAGCAGGCATTCATTATGGAGTTCGGACACGCTGAGGGTCAGAATGTGGGCTTGCTTAGCTTCTTGATCATTGCAAACATGTTGCTCTTTCTCTGCATCAAGCAGTACCCTGGTAGGACTCCATCCTCGAGCTGCTCAAGTAAACCACTGAGGAATGCAATGTCTGTTGACACATTTCTTGACGAAGCAGGGGTCTTCCAAGAGCTTCTTTGGGAGCATCAGGAGCTGGTTAGCGTGCAGAAGGGGGAAACTTGCTTTTGAATCGCTGTTTATGTGGAGGTAAGTGCCATCCAATGTTCTGCCAACAACGTGTAGTACCCGGATCTTGCATGCACCATCTGGCTGGGTGCAGGTAGTACGCGAGAATCGGGAGAGAGTCAAATGACCCAAAGTCATATGAGGCAGGCAGGCAGGCAGTGCCTGAAGTTCTCAAAGAATGCATCATATAAAACTCAAATACCTGACAATGATTAATCATTCATTGCATCCACTTTTTCATAAGCGTCTCTTTCCACTTCTTGTTGTTAGCTTGGCATCTGCACATGCTCAATTGACCACAGCCAATGTAAGGGCCACGGTTCATCTACAATAAACTAGTTGGTAGTTTGTGCTCTCTCATACCGTCTGATGTGTCCATTTGTCTTACTTACCATGATTAGTGTCACTCAGCGCCGTTCAAAATTAGAGCTATTTGTAGTAATGAACAGTGGGCTTTGCACAGAGGTACCAAGGAGCTGCATAATATTCAGTAGTTGCTAGCACAAATTAATGTTCATGGATCAGTAGTTTATTGTGTGCATTTGTAGTGAAATGAGCATAAAGAAACCGATCTTCTGGCTGGTGGTTTGATAGTTACTGTTGTGTTTCAAGTGTCATTTTGATTACTTTGATTGCCTGTTTTTCCACCTTACAGTTTCTACACTGAGAAGCTCGTAATCATCAAAAAAATGCTGAACAGCTACGAGGATGCTCCACCTGAAAGGGTTGCTGCTATATTGGGCAACGAGATGACTGCAGACCGTTCAGTGCCAGCAGCGCTTTATGCATTCCTTCGTGGTACACGGCCGCTGACAGGTTGCAAGGTGACAGCATTCGATACGTAGAGCCAGCTCTAGCGCATAGACTGTACTGTAACTGAATTTTGTCTGTTTATTCTAGTCTTATGCTTTCTTTGCAAGCATAACAAGTGCTTACGCTGACATTAAATAGCCCCTAGCAAGGTTTGCAACAAGCATATCGTGTAGAATCCGTGGTGTTTCTCATCTTAACACTTTCTAGGCGGCCCACATGAATGACTGTGCTCTATGATGGTCGCACCAGTGTCTCATCCATTGCTGCTGGTGATGTTAAAGTTGTTGCTGTAAAATGTAAATACATGTATGTCGCTGTCAGCTGCAAGTATTGAGAAGACCCGCCCACACCAGCTGGCATGGCATTGTGTGCAAATGCCACAGCCATGAACGGTGACTCAACACGTAAAATGAAGACTATTGGTGTAATGTAGGACTGATACAGGCTTACATGTCACTGAAAGTTTGCATGCTGTGAGTGAACAGCGTCATTAAAATGAGGACACTGATAAAGCGTGATGCCAAGTTTAATGTCTGAAATGTCTATAGTACAGAAAACATATTACAACTGTAGGTAAAGTTGTTTTTGGATAATATTTCATGTTCAATACTGCGGGAACACCTGACCAGAGCTCTCCAATTGTCCTACTCTTTTGTCAACTGAACCCATGCTATACCTGTAAATTTTGCACTCTTGACACTCCACCTAATTCTCTGCTGTCCTTATTCATCTCTCCTAACTATAAGTTGCATACATAGCATCTGTTCGTTTCAGGCGTGCTAATGTAGCAATATTGTGTTCATGCACTTATGGGGGGACGTGGCTTTCGTATAGCGAAAAATGACCAAAAAATTGATTTTTTGAAAAGCACATATTCCGTTTCTATAACTCTTTTTTTTTTTTATCTGATTCCGAAATATAAATGCTGAAAACCGCGTTGAAGTGCTCAAAAAAATTTTTGTAGCAGCCAATGTGACGAAAAAATTCCGCGGAAATCGAGAAAAAACAGCATTTTTCAAGCCATGATATCTCTGCAACTGCGCAACCGAGCACTGCTATTTTGTCCGCGTTGGAAAGCGTATTTCTCCATCTTTAAATTTGCCGCGCCAGCCACCTGCTTCATTCAGAAGCAAGCGCACAAAAGCAAATAATTCAAGGCCGTTCCGAGGCCTCCGATTGGCCATGCCCGTCACGTGGCCAATTGGAGCTTTGCCATTGGTCTCGTTGGCGGTGTGCGTCTTCTGCTACCGTGCCGCTGAGCGCAGGCCGCGCCTCTCGGCACCTGATGTTCGTCTGTACGTGCGGTGTATAGTTTCAGAAGCTCACATCTGATATCACCCATGACTTGTGCGTCTGACAATTGCCTCGCATTGTTCATGAGCACGTACGGAGCATAGTTTCGTCAGCGGACTCCACAATTGATAAGCGCCTCTTCGCATCTCGGCTTGCCAGGATCGCCAGTACTTGCGTAATGTAGCTGACTTGTGTTGTGATATGCGCCTGCCTGTGTACATATCGCCTCGCTGTCAGTGTGTGAGGAGCATAGTTTCGGAAGCTGACTTGTGTTGTGACATGCGCCTCTGGACATATCTGCTTGCTGTCAGTGCGTGGGGAGCATAGTTTCGGTATCTGGTTTGTGTTTTGATACGCTACTCTGGGCATATCAGCTCGACGCATTCATCAGTGCTTGCGGAACGTAGCTGACTTGTATTGTGATATGCGCATCTGGACATATCTGCTCGCTGTCAGTGCGTGGGGAGCATAGTTTCGGAATCTGGTTTGTGTTGTGATACGCTAGTCTGGACATATCAGCTCGATGCATTCATCAGTGCTTGTGGTGCGTAGTTTCGGAAGTTTACTGGTGGCCATGGGTCGGCGACCATTGAAGTACAAGACGGCTCATGCTTACGGCACTCGTAAGCGAAAATCGCCGGCGGTGAAAAAGACTGCTTCAAGGTCGCGTGGCAGTACTGTGCAGCATATCGCAGAAGTCACAGACGCGCAGCCGAGGACTCCACATGCCGGCAGGATGCGTACGATGCCGATGATGCCATTCAGGAGCTGCCGCTGAGCACTTCACACGCGGGCGGAATACCTACTTGTGTCGACGATGTTGAGGACTCGCTCTCTGGCACTTACGCGGGCAAAACATCTCGTGCAAACAGCGGCACTGTTGCGCATGTCGTGCCGTGTTCCGCATTGTCGGATGCATCCAGCGATCATCGTTTCGGCACTTCACATGATGTTGCTACACTATCTACAAGTAAAGGGTGGCACCATTAAGGCGTGCTTGGAGCCGTGTTTTGTATCGTAGCATCCTGGGAGGTCGCCGCGAAAGTGCAAGCAAAACTAAGTTTGGTGTCAGCGACCGCGCAGAAAATATAACTGACAGGTGAAGGCGAGGTGCTTGCCAGTACGGAACAAGCGGAGGAGTTTCTCATGGTTCAAATGACCGTCCTGAACACGCTTCTCGGCAAATCTTAGTGCCAGCAGTGCTCCTGACCAGGACTTTCAGTTCAGCTGGGAACAAGACGGATTAGCAGCGCAAATGATACTGACATGCGCGTTTTGCGGCGCTGTCACGTAGGGCTGGTCATCATCACGAAAGGAACATCGCAAAATTTTTTATGTGAATATGAGAGCTGTACAGGCTGTTAAAGTACTGGCAAAGGGACAACAGCCTTGACCGATTTCTCGTCAATAATGAATGTCTGCCATAGAGGGTTGCGTCATAAAACATTTCAGAAACATCTCAAGGCTGAGTTCAGACCTCCCAGTGAGACAGCTGCTGCCAGTATTTGTTCTGATGCTGTGGTGGCAGTGCACAATGTTTACAGGGAGATGGACCCTACCTTTAATAACAACATAACAGTGATTTATGATGGGACATGGTTAACACGTGGCCATACATCCCACATAGGTGTCGGCACTGTAGTAGAATTTTTCACAGGACTGGTGCTCGACTGTGTAATCCTATCAAACCGATGCCATGGTTTCACGCTTGGCCCTAAAGAAGGGGATGAAGGCTATGATGATTGGAAAGCATCACACGTCTGCCAAAAGAACACAGATGTGAGCTCTGTCAGAATGGAGGTTGAAGCAGCATTGACTTTTAGGGAGTGGATAAAAGATAAAAACGCATCATTGGTTGCAACAGAGACAGCTGTCCATGAGGCAGTCTGCAAATACAATGCTGGGGCCCACCCTGCATATGCTGAGTATTGTGCAACACTTGGACTGCAACCGGGACAACATGCTCCTCGCAGAGCAGCGGAAAAGGATGTCTTGCGGAAAAAAAAAGTCAAGCAAGGCTCATCAAACCAAAGACAGGGCATTCAAGAAGCCGCGCACTGAAAAGGACACAGAAGACTACAACCCCGGTGCCTTTTGATAATGTTCTAAAAATGACTTTTCTTGCTTACTGCTTTACTTGTAACACTTATTTCTTCATGACCACTAGATCTATTTCAGTTCCATTTTTTTCCCTGTATTCCTGGATGTACTGTCCAAGGCATAACACTCTTGCTTCTGCAGTTTGACTTTACTACAAATAATGATTCAGCTATTTGCTCAAAGCCTAAACGCCTGTGGTGCAGTCACCTCTTAAATTAGAACTAAAAAAATGCATTGCAAATAGAAAAATCTGAGAATGTCACATCAACCATTCATCTTAGAATGCACAGTGCTTTGCACAAGTGTTCTTTCATATTTTTTAAGTGATTCAGCCTTGGAACAAGGCCAGAAGGAGAAAAATATTATACATAAAAAGGTTCTAAAGATATCTTTATGAAATTACAGTAGTATCAAAGAAATGTTGCTGATAAGTCTGCCAATTTTCATAAACATCCACAAAGAAATAAAGTTGTTATCGAACGCCACGTCCCCTTTTAAGAGCCCTTGCTATTTTACGGTAAACAATGCACCCCAAGAAAAGAGCACGTCTTTAGTGCTGAAAATCCACCACGGTGCCTCAGTAGCTATGTCATTCTGCTGCTGAGCATGAGGTTTAAGTGCTGAATAAGTAATATTTCTTTTATTTGTGGTATCATTGTAATAGTTACAATAGGTTACCTTAGTAAATGTGACTAACTACTGTGACATAGTGGCCATGGCATTCCACTTCCAATCGTAATGTGGTGCATTCTAATTGTGGACTAATTGGCCACATTCCTGTGGGAATGGAGTAAAAAATTTCTGTGTAGCGGGATGCCATGCATATCTAAGAACCTCTAGTGGTCAAAATTGATGTTGTTGATGTTCGCCTCGATGTCAGTGAGGAAAACTTCGAAGATGTTGTGAAGTCACATTACAGTAGACAGTGCAGTGACGCTAATTGCAAAGGGTTTAACTGTTTATTAAGATGAATAGGCAAGCGATAGAATGGAAACTATTTACACGGGCATCAAACTAAAAGTTAGAATTTTGGTCTTCTTTCTCATAGCCGAATCTCCACCGAATCCCCATCCAACGGCCCTGCACGTACCTAAAAGCATTCCCAATACACTCCCCGCCCCATCGTTCGTCCAATCACACTGCGGTGCGTGCAGTGTGTATACAATGCGGCTCCAGGGTGACACTATCCGGAGTTCCAATACGTCAAGGCCGTTGCCACAAATCCTTTGCAGTGCAACGAGTCTCTTGTCTCACAAACTCGCAAGACACACTCCCCCGAAGAAAGCACTTCCACGCCCCACTGGGGCATCTGGTCTGTTTGCAGAATGTCTTGGCATGGTGCGGTTCAGCAGCGAGGGGTTGACTTCAAAGCCACGGCACTGCTTCTGCGAACCGACCAGCGGAAGCCCGACTCACAGTCTACTCGCTTACGCGCCCTTTGTAAACCACGGCTCCCCCACCCCCGATGGCTATAACTCTCTGCCGCCGTCTTGGTGTCGAACCACGCGTCTCTTCTGGCCACTCCGCGTGACCCTTATGTGCAGCTGCCCGCACAATCAACGCTGAACTCCACTGCCACCTACCCCCTTCCTACTTAGGTGTAGCGCCCATGCATGAACCTGTGATCCAGTGAGTGTTACACAAACATCCATAAGATTTTAATTCCATGTACCGTAACATCTATCATCATCATCAGCCTGGTTACGCCCACTGCAGGGCAAGGGCCTCTCCCATACTTCTCCAACTACCCCGGTCTTGTACTAATTGTGGCCATGTTGTCCCTGCAAACTTCTTAATCTCATCCGCCCACCTAACTTTCTGCCGCCCTCTGCTACGCTTCCCTTCCCTTGGAATCCATTCCGTAACATCTATGTGCAGCTTCAAAGGAAAGAAAGGATGTGGTCATGATTTTCCAGGTGTAATGGTGAAGCTTTAAGGCCAATACATATTTAGTTTCTGTATCTTAAAGGGGTCCGAAACACTTTTTGAACATAGTAAGAAAATGTTGCCAATCTGTAGAAGAGGCTCCTAAAAAAATGCTAGCCTAATATTATTGCATTGCATGCAGCAGGGAATGTATAATCTCATGTCTAAAACTCCAGAAGTTTGCTTGCTCTGGCTTCCACAGTGTCGTCATATAGCGTCATCACAAACAGCTGGACCGATCAACAGCTATTGGCTGATTTCATGATGGCGAGAACATTCTCATTTATACTATAATTGCTAATCTTAAGTTAAATGACGCGTGTGCCTGCAATCTCAAAAAGACAGAAAAATCATTTCATCTTTGCACTACCAGTCTACACACGACAGTTTCACGTAGCTGCGTTTGCTTTCGTGCCGTGCGAGATAGTGGTGTATGACAGAGTATTCTACCATATACAGTGGAACCCCGGTTATACGTCCCCTGGTTTTGCGACGACCCGGGTTTTACGACGGATTAGCGCAGTCCCGGCGAAGTCCCCATAGAAGCAATGCATTAAAAACCCTGGTTATCCGATCCAATTTTACGCCTGACCTGTGTTATACAATGACCCTTGCAAAGCGTGGGACGGAACGGTGGATGAAAGAAAAGTGCCGCATGTCTCTTTTCTCGCTCCGTCTCTCCGCTTGCGGAGCACTTGACACCGCTCGACCGGTTCGCTCCGGCGCAACTTCCTTCCGTGCCTCGTCTCATCGTTCGTTTCTCTCTCCCCCACCAGCAGCCGCCCATGACACTCGCTGTGCTGAAATTGTGCCTTTTTTTCTCCACAATCACTTTCTCCCTCTCTTCTCGGCAGCGTCGCCTCTCGTTGCGTTGGGAAAGCGTTTTTCTCCTTCCAATTTCCCAGCAGCAGATCGCCGACAAGGTAGCGCGGAGAGGCCTAGGTTTATCGCACACGTTCTTCGTAGTAATCCTAGCAACCAGCGTACAGTTGAGGTTTTGAACTGTGTGGAGCAACGCGACGCATGATGTCCCGAAGGTAGACAGTTCTGTCGCTCGGCGATAAGCTGAATATTATAGAGGAAGCGGAAAAGCGGCATGGAGCCACGAAAGCCAGCATTGCCCGAGACCTTAAGATACCCGAATCTTTGCTTAAGACGATCCTGGCAAACAAAGCGGTGATATTGCAGAATGCCAACAAGTTCAGGCTCAAGCGGACAGCGGCAAAAGGACAGCATGAGAAGTTAGAAAAAGTTCTCAAGTGGCTGCATCAAGCACGGAGCTCTGAGATCAGCATTGACGACGCCATTCCAAAAGAAAAGGCGGACCTTGTGGCATTGTGTCTGGGCATCAACGACTTTCAGACATCGAACGGGTGGCTGGATCGCTTTAAAAAAACGAAACAGGATTGTGCAAAGCTGCTCTTGCGGAGAAAGCACTTCCATGGATGTTTCGATGGTGAATGAGTGGATGGAGTCGCTGCCGGAGATGATTGCTGCTTACAAGCCCTGCGACGTTTTCAACGCCGATGAGAGTGGCATTTTTTACCATATGCAGCCCAAGCAAACCCTTGCGTTTAAGGGTGACAGCTGTCATGGTGGCAAGTGTAGTAAAGAGCGTGTGACGGCACTATTCTGTGCTAATGAGGATGGTTCCTAGAGGCTGCCCATGCTTGTTGTTGGAAAGTTTGCAAAGCCATGATGCTTCAAGAACTTGGAAGACGTTGCCATGCAGCTACAACTTCAACAAAAAGCTGTGGATGACGTCTTCGCTCTTCAGCAATTTTTTGCAGCAGCTGGATAACAAAATGGGTGCTAAGGTGAGGAAAATATTGCTTTTTGTGGACAACGCACCATGCTGCCCACCCGATATGTCCAGCCTGAGGAACATAAAGGTTGTTTTTTTCCCTGCCCAACTGCACAAACCGGCTGCAGTCGCTGGATGCCGGCATCATTAAGTGCATCAAGCAAGGGTAGCAGAAGCGGTTAGTGCAGCGTCGGCTGGCGGCTATGGAGTGCAGCGAGTCGGAAAAAAAGATCACTGTGCTCGATGCCATGCATCTTATTGCCAGTTTGTGGAACGCAGTGTCGTGAAACACAATCGCTAACTCGTTCAGGCACTGCGGCTTTAAGCGAGAGACTGCCTCCTCTGCTGGGGACGCAACAACCTCGATAGTGCTAGAGGCCGATGCAGGCTTCGCCGACGACGATTTCTAGGGTTTAAACCTCGCCACGACCTTCACCGAGTACGTGGAGGCCGACGACGTCTGCGGCGAGGTGTTGCTGGATGACGGCATTGAGGAGACTTTGCCTAGTGCCGACACCGCTGGGACATCGGACGAGGACAGCGATGACACCACAGATGCCGTGCCTGTGCCTACCACGTTTGCTGAGGTGCTACGGCACATAGACGGCATCCGGAACTTCATCTGTTCACGCGCCACCGCAGAGAACCTCCTTTTGGACGTTGCCCAACTCGAGCGAAAGCTTTTGGTTCACCGATCAAACAAGGTCCAAAAGAAACTTACTGACTTTTTTAAAAGTTTGCGCAGCAGTGGGCATTGCAGTGCTGTAAAGGTTCGTTTGAATAAAGCATGATTGGTACCTGTACTGCAGCATTAATTCTTATAGCATTTACTTTTTGGGTAATTTGGGTTTCCAAGCACTGCAGAGTATATTAGTAGTTTACATTGAAGTTTCTCGTAAATCCGTCGCGCGAAATAAGTAGTATTTCTATAGGCATAATTTATGTTCGGATTTTACGACGCTTTTTCGTGGTCCCAAGAAAGTCCTTTAATCGGGGTTCCACTGTATATGCCTGCAATCTCAAAAAGACAAAAATTTCTTCTTTGCTCTCCGGGTCTACCCACGACAGTTGCAAGTAGCTGCATCTGCTTTCATGGCCTCCGATATAGCGGCGGAGTGCCGCTATCTTGGAGGGGTGCCAGTGACGAATACTTTTGATGTTGGGAGTCAGCTTTTGGGGGGGGGGGGGGGGGCTTTGTCCTCTTGGCTTTTTTCTTGTGTAGCCACCAGCGTGCTAGGGGAGATGTAAAAAGAGAGAAAGCTGTACTTTGGTGTAAGCTGCACTTATACTTCAAGGGTTTGAAGAGATTCAGACATGACACTCTCTATTAGTGAGGCCATTCTACGATTAGTTAAAAAAGTGTTTCAGGGCTCCTTTAATGGAAGTGACTACAGCGTAGTAACAGACAAGGGATGACTAACAGGAGACACAGACTTGCGCTGACTTCCAACTAATGGTTTCAAATAAAAATTTAGTTGGAAATCAACGCTGTGTATGTCTACGTTATTTGTCCATTATGTCTTACTGTGCCATAGCATTACTTTCATTATGGATTACTTACTACATAAATTTTGCATTGTAACAAAATTGCTTTCTTTGACGTAGTATTGCATTATTCAAACATTATAGTGGTCCCAACAGTACTGCATGCATTTTAGACCAAATTATTTAAACTGTAGTGGCACTAGACTCTCCTTAGTAGGAAGTGCAAAGTGGGCAACTCACATGGAACCGCATGGTGCAACATACACGATAACCCTTGGAGTTTATTTGTATAATCTTCGGGAAGTGCCACTGCAAAGGTAACTCTGTCATGGAAGGAGCTTCTTGTTATACTAACTTCATCGCATGATGACAACCGGCAGATGAACCATTTGCTCACGGGCATCACCAAAATTTCGGCACTGTCACCGGTGACGAGCACGGCTTTGTTTCAGTATATATTTTTAAGGGCACTCACATTGGGCTTCTTCGATTTTCAACTTCTGGCTACCCGCGGGCTGCCAGAGCATCTTCGTTTTTCTCTGGTTGCTCTGCCCACCGCGCTACACACTTCCGCCGGGCATTCGTTTTGCTCGGGCTGGACGGTTCTGGCTACCCGCAGGCTGCCAGAACCTGCCAGGACAATTTTGGTCTGACTGCTCTCTGGAAGTTCTCTGGCTAGCAGACGACTAAAAGAGGCGAAGTGTGCTCGCCACCATCTTTGCATGGACTTCACGGATTGCAACGTGGGCACTTGAGGACTTAAATTTACCTCGCTCAGCCAACTTTCTACGGTCATCTTCGGATTTTCTTACTTCTAGCATTATCTTTTTAGGTGCTAACGCTCCGTTCCGCATTGCGAAGCAGGGTGATACGAGCCGTGATGAATCGTTTGAAGCTTTTGTGTGTGTGTGTGTCCCCTAAAGGCTTCGCTGCGGTGATCAGCGCATCGTGCCCTCATGTGTGCATGTTATCTGCATCGTGTTCCACGCAAGTTGTAGACGCTCATTCACACATTGTCGTACATTTTGGGTTCGTCTTTCTCTGGTGGCGTTCCTTTTCACATATCTCGCATATATCTCATTTTTCTGCAGTTAGCGAAGGCTTTGCAGCTAGCCCGTGTTCACTCCGTCTCTCCGTCGTAAGCTTAGGTGGAAGCTCGAAACCAATATGTGTTCAAACTCCAGGCCATTGATCTAAGAATACACTGATTGCACTCGGTACATTAGACACACAAAGATTGGCTTATTGCTCTCATGATCGCGACCAATGTTTTTCGTGTGAAACGCTTTGCTGGTCACAGGCGGCGTGCATTTTAATATGCCAGCCGCGTCCCCAGCTCCTTAGGGTCAAAATGAGAAGCACCATCAGCCACAACAAACTTTCTGAAATCGAAGCCCAAGCAGGTCAGCACAAAATTTTATGCGTATGAGACGTACCCGATAACCTGCTTTTTCATGTCTTGTGATGACACAACGCCAACTCGCCAATGTCACCGATGGGCAACGTGATCGCTGCGAGCAGGGATCCTCGAGCTATCGCTTTCGAGTATACAATCACTTAAGCGCGATTTCGAGTCTTGTCGTCCGCTGCGTCGGAGGCCATCTGTTGCGCTGCGCAAGGTGAGGTTGGCCCAGTGTGCGTCCTGCGCCAAGTCACGCAAAAGTGATTGTATCCTTGAATGCAACTATATATTTTCAAGCTGGCAACACATAAATGGGCCGACTACGCTGGGCGCTGCAGTGCTGGTAGCATGTTTACATTTGGCCAGCTGTACCGGCGTTCGATTTTGCAAACTTTGGGCAGGTTCGGGTTGTTTTGAGATCCCAGCCCGCGTGACTTCCTATCAGAACCGGAACTAGCTGGCTGCCAGCGGGCTGCCAGAACTCTGAAAATCGAAGAGGCCCATTTTCGGAGAGCAAGTCCCATGTTACTATTAGTATTTTAGATCATCTCCACTTCAAAGGAAATGATGGTTGTAGCTAAGTCCATCTCCTGTCCTGATAAATTCGTTATAACAAGGGTTTACTGTAGTCCTTCCTTGTTTACCTTGTTATTTGTATCTTGTTTTGTCAAATAGTTCACTTGCTTGTGACAGCATGCTTGCAAATCTCGGTGTTGAAAATAAGCCTAATGGTAAAGTTTAGTTTTTTATCTACAAAAATGCATTGCTGAAAAATGTTATAGCGTTTGTAGTGGATACAAATTTAGTGCCCGTTTGCATAAAACTTGTTTTGTTGGTCATTTCAATGTTTTTATTTATTGCTTCCCCTTTTTTGTTTTATTTAAGTACATCATGTAAACCTGAGAGTGAGAAAGGGTTTCATTAAACTGAAGTGTCACTACTTCCCTCAAGTGCAGTTTCTTTCATGTTCAAAACTATGCTTTTGACATTTTTTAAACTTTCGGAGAGAAGTTTCGTCAGAAGAAATTTCATCGTGTAGTAGTAATGATGAAGGCTTTCTTTCAGCTTGGAGCTTCCAGTTCAATTTCTCAGTTCAGTTACGTTCAATTTCAGTTCATTCAACTGATTAAGTTTTAGGTGTTAAGTAGAATAGGTTTTGGAATTCTAGGTTTTGTATAATTTTGCTGGTGACTTATCTGATTGTCTTTTGGGTTCACATAATTTATTTGGCAGATTATCTGATTGTTTGTTTTTGTTTTGCCAGACATCCAACGGCTTTATCCGAGCGCTGTTCTTCGCCATTTCAATGGGTGGAGACGCTGACACTATTGGTACCATGGCTGCCAGCATTGCTGGGGCATACTATGGCATCTTCAAAGTGCCAAGAACCATGCAACGCTACTGCCAAGGCGAACAAAAAGCAACAAGCTTAGCCAACAGGCTACTGACGGAACGAAGGCAGCCAAAGTGAAGGACACTTTGCGGCACTTCAGTTAGTGTGTGCTTCAGTCGATACGCCTTTTTATGTTTAATTTTCATTTTCTATCTTTCTTCTTTTTATTGTTCATGCGGTGTGATAGGGTTTTCTTTTACACCCTATGAAAATATTCTTGTCACAGAATATAGTCATTTTTAGGGGCAGATACTTGAGTTAACTCTGTGCATACACTTATGTAAACGCACACTGACATTCCACTGAATCACTATAAAAATACTACAGAAGGCTTTATACTTGCAAAGTCTATTTTACAGAAAACCAATGAGCATTTTGTAAAGAAAATTTATATTTCAATTTCATTGCCTTCATAGCATAAAGAGAAAAGGACCAATGCTGTATTATAGATTAGAGCAGTGCAGTATCATTTTTTCTGAGGATGTCGCAAGACTGGCAACTATATTGTTGCACGGTGCGTTGATAAGTTACTTAGTCCATTTCATAAGTCAGCTTCATTCATGTTTATCTGAATGCCTAAATTCAAGCTAATAATAGCTTTACTATTTGTTCATTATTGTATTTGTGTTTAAAGAGTTTTATTTTTATCTCTTAGATCAAAGTACATTGTCTTTAGAAGTGAGAACTTCGTTTTTGCCATTTCATTAATTTAATTGCTTGGATGCAGGTCAGTCATCAGCAGTGTACTGTGTTCTAAATGCCAAAGAAGAGCATAAATGTATATTTTTTAGGGACGTGTGTTTTAGAGGAACGTGTTTTGTTTTGCAATAAACATATTTCATTCAATGTAATGTCATTCAACAAGTGTTGGTACACTGGGCTCTGTGTTCTCATAGGGCCCAAAGCTTGTGCAACACCAACAGTGTGCTTAGTAGCGGCATAGCCAGGGAGATCGCTTACGAAGTCTGAGACTGCCAATAAACAGACTGTGTGCAATAGTAATGCAGGGTGTCTACCAACCGGGAATTCTCAGGGATTTTAAGCAATCTGGAAAAACTCAGGGAATTTTGGCCTCTATCAAGGAAAATTAGCTGTAATTTTATTGAAAGGGTCGAAAGTTGCGGTGATGCTGGCTCGAGTAACAGACAGCAATCGTAATGAATTGTCTTTGATGACCTGTCGTCGGTTGGAGGAGTTGCCAGTGTACAGTCAATGACCGACTTTCCGGATTCCTGATAATTTGGGCGGCTTCGCGGTACCACAACGTACCCTATAGAGTCAATGTATCAGAATGTCTGAAATTTCGGACGCAAGAACTCTTCGCCGTCTGATTTTCCGGACGTTTTGCTGTGACCACAGGTCCGAAATGGCATTAATCAAAGCCACCACTGCTGCCATTTTGATTACCTCGCCGCTTCAAACCAGCGCTCTCACATGCAGATCCGCTGGCAGCCGTAGCGACAACTGTGGCAACGCTAGGCCTAGCTGCTTCGACGTTCGCTATGAAGCTTCTTGCCGTTGGGTGCTGTGTTTTTTATTGAAAGAATTCGCTGCTGTCAGCCATGGCACGGACTCCACCTTTGCGATCCTCGCGATTGGCTTAGAAGCTTGGAAAGCACGGTGCGTTGCATAATGCTGGTTCCCGAAGGTTTGCTTCACCTCTGTACACAAATGTTACTTGGTGAAGCATGCATAAAAGTATTGCAGTGAAGCATAACAAGCGCGGGAAGGGGCTATTGCCACGGGACACAGTATGTATTCCTTAATTATACATGCGTGTACCCGGTATTTCCTGTCACAGTACGAACACCAATATGCCTAATATGTGTACCCGACAGGCCTTCAGAGCGTTTTCGAATGCCCCTGTGGCCGTTTGAGCCCTCAAGGGCAGTAAATGACATGCATTTATTTTTTTCCAACTGACCGATTTTTCGGACGTTTTCGCGGCCCCTAAGGAGTTCGAAAACTCGGACGTAGACTGCAACTGACCAAGAAAATGCTTCGAATGGTCCGTGGGGCGATTGAGTGGCGAAAGGAGTACGAGAACAGAAAGTACCTATGCATTGAGGAATGAACGGGAAAGGAAGCGTGCTGCCGCCGTTTTGCAGGAGCTTGAGGTCAAAAAACAAAGTGTTGGCCGATGCTGAGATTCAAGTGTCCCTCATCCAAACCAAAATAAACTGTTTAAAGCAGTGAAACACAACACTGGGGCGTCACGAGCGGGCCGAGAGTATATCAGGACAGTTGAGGTTGACTTACGAGCTGTTGAGAGAGAATCTCGATTGTGACAAGTTCGGGCCTCATACCACTGAGCTTGCTATCAGTTGATAGAAATAGCTCATATTCGAAAATATTTGCTTTTGTATGCATCTCCTTTTTTGTTCGTATTTGAGAATGTCTGACTTGATATGCAATTTTTTTTTAAGACATTTTATTTGCTGTGCATTTTACTAACCCCTCCCCTTCTATTCTCTTTTTGAATAACATAAACACTACTCCTTAGTATTCAAATTGGATTAAGTAGTTTTTTTTTTAGTTTTTTTTTTCGTATGCTTACTAGAGGTGACAACATCGGGCGATATGGTTTCAGCTCGTCTTGACATAAAACATAGTTCAGTTCTGCATCACTCAGGGAATTTTTCAAAGGCACTCAGAGAAAACCTGGAAAACTCAGGGAATTTGGAAATGTCAACTTGGTAGACACCCTGTAATGGCAAATGGCAGGTCTACTAGCTTTGTACAATCCAAAGTTCAAATTGCTTGTAGCTATGAGACAAGAGCTGCAGGCCATACACAGCAAAATTAGTCAAAGTGCCTAGCTTGTGCACCGTCAACAAGAGTCATGGATTGGGCAGCACAACACGTATTCAGCAATCACTTAGCATTGACAGCCGCAGCAGCAAGTCGAAATTTGAGAACAGAAAACGAGGGAAACTGATTAAACCAGAGAACAACACAACCTGCTCACAAAATCATGTAAAGCTTCCCAAATGCACTCTGATAGATGGATAATTGCACGGATGGACTGAGCTGTTCTTCGCTTCAGGTGCGCGTGTTCATAATTGTTCTTTGCTTCGGTAATAAGTCACTCCAGCTCTTCTAGAACCAATAGGCCGTGGCCTTTGTGCTTGATTACCTTGAGGGAAAAAAGAGAATATAGTTTAATGCTGACCTGCCTCGTCACCGTGCAGGCCTTTGCATTTGCACCAGTATGGCCCAGACGGCGCACAGAATGTCTGCTGGCATATGAGGACGAGAGCTGCTGACAGACCTGTCTCACGCCAAATTTATCCTCTCCTGTACTATCCTCTCCTGCTGCAGTTCTAGGCGCCTGTAGTTTGAGGACGCTTTGAACCAGTAACTGATACTGAAGTAAACTTGAATCATCACAGTGTAATTATTACACGAAAAAGTGAACTAACATTGCCCTTCGAGAACAAGGTAACACGCACTGAAACATGAACATGTGAAGCTTAAGTGCTGTTTTTTGGGGACTGCAGGAATCCGCTGCTCTTGGTGGTGGTGGTCTCTGAAATGCACGAGGACTAATAGTCCCTTAGCCTGCTTGAGGTAACCAGGTTTTTCTGCACCTCTTGCAGCCTACCATGTTGCCCATCTCTCCTTGGTCATTTCTTTTTTCACTAAAGCCTCTATATATTACACAGTTACCTATACCTTTAGTGACTTCAATCTCATCCCTGCATTTTTTTCACCAATACTTTAAACGTCGCTTGCTGATCTCATCTGCTGAACATGGTTAATGCCTCCATCCATATTGAATCTTGGCACTTAATGAAGGTCGACGTTTAAGGCGGGCCTTGCTGGGTGAATATTTTGACATTCCATTAGAATATGCCAAGTTATTTCTGGGCTTTTTTTGTAGCCCACACATGCCTCCTCCTGTGAGGCGCATTTGCTCTGGTATGTTTCTGCCCTCAGGCAGCCAGCGCGGGCCTCAAATAGCAAGGCACTCCTCTTTGCATCATTGTACAGATTTTTCCCTCCTGGTTTCTTTCTTGCAGTAGTACATGTATTTGTAAATCTTCATGGTCTCTTTTGCTTCTGTCCTTGACATCAAACTTACTGTCTCTGTTTCTCTCACATTTCGCACTTTCAATTGCCCTGTACTCGGTTGCCAACTTTCTTGACCTCTTCCTCCATTCTAATGTACACTTTTGAGGAGTAGATATTTGTGCACTCTAGCTAGCCATTTCTTTTCATCCATGTTCCTTAGTCTTCAAAACTAATTAATCTTGCTTTGCTCTTCTCTAACTTCAAAAGAAGCTGAAACCATGTCACCTTGTACTGCCTCATTTGTGGCTTTACCAAGAGCCTCCAAAGCCATTTGGCCCCACTGCCCTCTGGTTAATCTTCAACCCCGACAAGATTTTTTATTTAGAGCACAGAATTGCATTTGTTAACATTAGTGCTGGAACCATTACATTTTTGCAAATTCTTCGCACCACCTCGTATTTATTGTAACTCCAAAGTACTTCCATTATTGCTGCATTGCGCATGCCTATCGTCTTTAGATTATCTTGGTGGACGCTTGAGTAGGTCCCCATGTGTCAACAATGACATCCTATGGATATCCTGTGGGCATCCACTGCTGAGACATATATATCCTAAGGATTTGTCCAATGCATTCAGTGGACATCTTTCACATGACCTTTTGGCCACATGTCCTTCAGCATTCTCGTTTGGAGGACAAGTGTGTTTATGACAGACTGCAGTTCAAAACATGAAAAGTCTGCGTTCACCTCCGACATGGCTGGAACAACTGCTTGGAAAAAATTATAAATTATTATTCAGACATTTGAAGATTGCACACATGAAAGGATGTCATATTTATAGAATTTAGTAAATATACAGTTTCATTGAAATAGGTTGGGTCGAGAAATTTTCAGCACCCCTGTATACAGCGAGGGTATTTTTTTTTTTTTGTCTATACAAATTTTTATTTTTTAAAGATGAGCGCAGCGAACATGGCGTCCTTGAAGATTAGTTCCTAGGTAAAGTGAACATACTTTGCCGCTAATAATGTGAGCGTCAGAAGTCTAATTAACAAAAATTAAATTAATAATGCCTTGAGGGCAGTTATCTGAATGGTAGGTTTAAAGGCAGTGACATCTTCCTGCAAGCCCATCTCTTAAAAATCTTGAATATTGCACTTCATTCTAAATGTTAACCACCAAATTCCAAAACTTAATTGAGACAATATCGAGACAGCACGTCTTGCTGCGTGTTGCAGGGCAACACCCCTTCAAGAAGTGTGAAGGGAATGTTGAACGATGGCATGCCATGAAAATTCCTGGCCTGGCACACAGCCCCACGTGATTGCCAAGCGAAGCGTGCTGTATGAGTAGCTGCTGCGACTGGCAGAGACGGTCGGTTTCAAGCTTCCTCATGTGTGTCGTCAGGGTGTGTTTTGGTCTGATGTGATAGCAGGGCCGCCTTTTGAGTGCTCCCACAGCACTCAGTTTTTTGCTATTACCTGAATTTGCCATCAAAATTCTATAAGTATGTCAAATTAGGTGCGGCTTTCAAGATTTAAAAAAAGATGAGGGTTCATTAAAATGCGACTGCCTTCAAAATTGTGATTTAAACTACTGTCCTTAAGGCACCAAAAAAAAAAAAAACTAGTTTTTTTTATTTATTTATTTATTACAAATACCTGCAGCGCCCGAGTTGGGCATTATCGTAGGGGAGTTAATTACAAACATAAAAGGCAACTTCGCGAACAACGGCATCATATCGTCTGTGGTATTAGAAATACAATAATTGTAATTAGTAAAGAAAGACAACACATCCAATACTAACAACATACGATTATAAAATTTGTTACACAATGCATACAATGGCACACTGGAAATATTGTCTAAAACAGATTCACATAAAGTTCTCTATAGCAGATGAAAAATTGGGTGCAGACTATCTCATCCGGGAGCAAATTCCACTCTGCAATTGTTCGCGGAAAGAATGAAAACCTAAATACATTAACACGACTTTGGTAGGCCTTTATTTTCTTGGAATTGTCGCGTCTTTTAGATTGATAATGAGGTGGTTTTAAATATATGTTCTTATCGATTCCTGTGTTACCGCTGTTAATGTTGTGTAAAAGCTTTAACCTGATTTATTTCTGCGTGTGGACAGCAACTTCCATCCTAGATTTTCCCTGATTTGCGAACCTCTAATTGTGTAGTCGTAGATGCCCATGACCAATCTTGCAGCCCTTTTCTGAACACGCTCTAACTTATCTTCAAGAACTTTTGTGAAGGGATCCCATGCTGCGCAAGCGCATTCTAACACCGGTTAATAAATTTTTTTAATTAGTCTTCTGAAGCTCACGTTATCAGCAGCAAAGGTTGTTCGCCTCACCGAGAAACTTGCCCGTAAGAACGCCACGTCCGCTGCACTTATAGCCTCTTTAATAAAAAAAAAAAAATCTGTGTTTAAAAAGAAAAGGCGCCCTGTATAGCCACTGATTCGTCGTGGTGGGTTAGGTGTCACTAGGATAAAGGCATTTATGGCGTTTGTGAGCACAACATCTGCTCAACCTTTCGATGAGCATGACCCAATTCATACACCTATACTTGAGTTCAGTTTTCATGTAGGCATGCATACTACTGCGAAAGAAAATTATGTCTTTGGCACAGTCTACTGAAAATGCCTGAAAGCGGAAATGTGTCGTAGAATGTCCGTCACCCTTTATGCTCATTCTGCTATGTTTATTGTCCGAGGCACTTTGTGAGCATTGAGTGCACCAGTGTACTCGGGGATGGGTGCAGTGGACACTTCACGACTGCTGTTCTTGGATGTCCTGCCGCTCACACGGAATGCATTGTGCAAGCCTTGTTTTTGGGTCCATGTTTGCGTATGCAGGTGTTGTAAAGAGCAGACTTTTTTTTTTTTTATGTTTCATTGTACTGTCGTGCTGCTTTGCAACTCTACCTTTGGAGAATTGTGAAAGGACTAGGTACTTGGAAATTTGACAACTGGGGCATTTGAACAGCTCTTATTTCTGTTGCCAGATGCCTACAACACCAGGAATGTAATCAAATCCAAGATTACATTAAGCAGAGTAAAGCAGCTTTTCGGAATTTTAGAAATGGCAGATACCCCAACCTCGAGGGCAGTGCAGAGTTAAAAAATAGGCAGCTAGTCCGATGTATTTATTAAATGTGCTTACGATCATGGTTAATTAAGCACGTTTAGCCAATGGAATACTCAGTTGCTTGGCTTTGCAGAAAAAGTGTATTCTCATCTGCTGTGAAGCAAAGAAACTGCGAGTTCTCTATAGATATTGTTGATTTTTACGATTTTATCTTTTGCTGTGTCAGCAGCCAGAAAAGCCGGAGCTAGAAGCTTGAAGGCTAATCAGCAACACTGAACAGTTTGATAATTACACACAACTAATGGCAAAAGAGTGCACTATACAACTAAGGATCGAACCCAGTGTCATGGAGACAATTATAATGTGTCCTTGCACACTTGTTATGCTAGTTAACCATGACTTCACAGCTACAGTGTCCAAGTCAACACCATGGCTGGTGCTGGCCTCTTGAATAAAAGAAGCATGTGTTCTTGAAGCCTGTTTGAGTGATTCTACCGAAACTACAGAAAAAAGGGGGCCATATTGACCCATTTCATGGAGCAGTTTGTTCTAAAGAAACGAGATGGTGCTTTTGGCAACACGTCCTCGGCGAAAGCGCACAACTAGTACGATACCATTACCGCTTCCATGTTGCTTCTGTTCGATCAGCTGTCGGAAATGCAACTGAGCTTTTGCTAACACACTGTGCTTCAATCGTGCCAGATTGAATCGTGGATTGAAGATGTGTGCAGTAGTTGGCTGCAAAAATAGTGACTGGTATATTAAGAAATGAAATCAATCTCTGTAGCCAAGTTCGTGGACCGTTGTACGTGTTACCAGCGCTTTGAGATGTACGGCTTTCTTCAAGGATACAGAAATGTCCTCATCCACCAGCATTGTATCGCTAACCTTCAAAGAAAGTGCTTCAGCCCTGGAACGTTGGCAAGAGTGAGTACCGCTCATTAAATAATAACAAAAGGAGTAGCACCGCTTCCTGTCATAGTAATATGTTTCCCGTACAGTATCTGCACATCTCCAACTGGTGCGGAATCTTGCGTCCAATCTATAACCAACGTGTCAATAAGTGAATGGCAGCGCACTTGAATATACTCGCAGCATATACGTACAATGAATGACAAACTAGACTGAAAGCGCATGAATGGTCGAAGCTGAATGTTTTGCGACGATCCACAAGAGTAAGCGAGTTACTAGCGATAATAAATCTTTGCTACAAGCTATTAGAATGTACAAAACAGCTATGTTTCAAGCCATGCGCACAGCAAGAACAAATCTATCGGAACTGAGCACACCCGCGAGTGATTAGGCATAAATAATCAGTGACTGCCCCAAGGAAATTTACTGGGTCACAAATTTGACAACCCACTTCTTCAACAAATTTGCCAAATGAAGAACGAAGAGCAAAGCGCACTAATCCCGATTCATGAGCGGAGAGTGTGGGTAGCTTGGATTACATATTTAGCCTTGCTTTTAAAAAAGGTAAGCACCATATGCGCTGCCGAGCTCCTTTGGACATCGCTTCCGAAGCGCCTTTGCATGTTGTTCTCTGAAACTGTGGCCAAAGCTCCATGTTGTCCACCCAGTCACCGTCTACGATATCTCCTGAAACAGGTTTGCTAAGCCGCAACGGAGGCAGTTGAGGAAAGAAATGGATGTGTCGCCACGGGATCAAACATGGCAGCGCCCACAGGATTGCTGCGAAAAGGGTCAAGAGATTGGCACATATTACCTGTGTCTGCTTGCTTTTAAGCACGAAATTTTTAAGCGTCTTTTCCGTTGTACTCAGGCTCACGGATTCGTACTTCCTCGGACTGGCTCAGGTACACGGCATCACTGACTTGGACTCGCAGATGGGCTCAGACGCACCAAGTCTTGCAGAATAACAAGATCACTCCGTCCAATGACTCGGATTTGCAGGTTCACAACTTCTCGGGACCAACTCGCATTAAATGCATTTGCTCGATATTAAGAGTCGGATGGTGTGGGCGTGCGTAGTGTAGAGGTATGTTATCGGTTTTCTAAGCTCATGGTCTCAAGTTCAGTTCCTCATCCAGGCCACTACATATTCAGTTTTGAAGTGGCGCCTGAAACGGCAAAAAAAAAAAAAAATGTTGCTAAGAGTGGTTGGCTTACTAGTCTAGGCCATGGAGTAAAATAGGAGTGCCGCCTTGCCTGATAATTCGTCCCATGTATAGGGTCCAGCGCGAGCGTGATTTCGTGACGAGGATCATAGAGGGTGCTGGATTTGATTCCCCTCGTCTGCCGCTATTTTGTAGCGAAGCCTTATGCCTTACTCTATGCTATTCTTATCCACCACACACGGCCGCCTGATCCCGTTGATAATGTGGGCAGACCGTCGCTCTGACCACTGGCCGAGCACGAAAAGCCTGAAAAAGCATAGAATATCGGAAAAGGCATCCCTACAAAATACCGGCCTTGAGGTATCTGGGGTGGTGTCGGCAGCCGTCAGCTGCGACGACTTGTGACGAGGATAAGTCTGCTGTATGCTCGATCAGTAGCTCGCGAATGCAACTTGGCGCGCGCACTTGCGACTATGATACGCTAGGTGCTCTTATGTGCTTGCTCGCTGCCGCATCGCGCATATTTCATCCGCCACCATTCGAGCGCGCAGAACTCGGTGGAACACACTCCCGCAAAACAATGTTGATCCCCATTGCTCAAGGAGTACAGCGCCTTCGTGAAAAAAAGAAAGGCGCTAAGATTACGCACTAGAATTTTTCTAGTAAATGGGGCGATATTCTTAGCAGCTTTTTTATAATTTGTGCTTAAAATAAGTCCCAGATATCCAAAAACACGAAAACTGTTCTCAAAGAATACCACCATCTTATTTCTCCACCATCTACAAATTGCTCCGTGCACGGAATACACGCCTGGACTCAAGCCAGATTCGTTTTATTGCGCATTTGTGTCATGAGTAACAGCAACACCGGTGCATCTCAAATAATCATCCAAGCAGAAAGCACTTCATTTTTATTTCAATGCATCGGCTGTCGTCCGGTGCCTTTTACGGCTAATACTTTGCTGATTTCTTTCCTTCGCTCCCCTGCACGCGCCCTGCTATAATTTCGATTTTATTGTTCGCATTTCGCCTTTGTGTCGGTAGCATCCGTAGTCGCGACTTTTCCAGTCGCATTTGCAAGCGAATAGCGCGCCGCAGTAACATCGCGACACGGACAAGAAAGCTCGGTGTGCCTGACTAATGTTTTGCTGCTTATGAGGTTTTCGACGTGAGCAATTCGTGACATTGACCGCGAGGCGGCGTGAAATGTTATTACCCGCACCCAGGAAAGAGCGCCTCGGGAAGTGAAGGAAAAGCGAGGGGCAAGTGTAGACTGAGAGCACGATGGCACTTTGGGTGCGTGTTATTTCTCGGTCACTAGTTGCCCGGAGCAAATGCATTGCTAGATAGGCAAGTTGGCTCACCTGTCTATCTTACTTCGTGGTCCAAGTGCAACCAAATTGAAAAGACACCGAGTTTCTTTAAGACACTCCCTCACCAGAACAGGATATGGCTATGGCCTCCCTGGTGCAATATATCGCCACTACCTCCTACATGACTTGCTATTAAACCCTGGCCTTGAGTCTCCAGCAGCTGCGGAGCATCTGGCGAACCTGCGACGTAGCAGACAGCTCTAAGGACCTCTAGATCCGAACAGGCCGCCACTGGAAACAACTTTGCATTGTTTAGCACGCGAACCCTCTGAGTGGCTTAGCAGGTCTCTTTAATGAATGATTTTTCGATGGGGGCGAAATGCAAGAACACCCGTGTACTTAGATTTAGGCGCACGTTAAAGAACCCCAGGTGGTCAAAATTTCCGGAGTCTCCCACTACGGTGTTCCTCATAATCAGATCGCGGTTTTTGCAGGTAACACCCATAATTTAATATTTACAGCGAAGCTGTTAAGGGCTAGTTCCCCCCGGATCGTGTTCTTGTGTAGACACAACTCCCCATACGTGGGCCGATCCCGAAGATAGTGCAATACCGGGCCGACCCGCGGCGGAGGTGAAGCGGGTGTTAAGCGTTCCCCATATGTGGCCCGATCCAGAAGATAGTGCAATGCCGGGCCGATCTGCGATGGCGGTGAAGCAGGCGTTAAGTACTTCCCATACGTGCACCGATCCCCAAAGTGCAACTAGGTCATCTTTCTTCACAGAGTGGAAGGGCACTGAGTTTTTTTTTTTTTTTAGTGAATTATCGGGCGTTGCCTGGGATGTGAGGTTAGAACTGGTGAGGCATATGCAGTACTGACTAATGGGCACGTCTCCTGCTGCAGAGGTATTCTACGTGAGAGAATACGGGGTAGGATTTATAATTCACAAGGACATAGCGGGCAATATTGATGAATTCTGCGGCATAATGAAAGGGTAGCAGTCGTAATACAAATAAATAGGATGAAAGGTAGTACGAGCACATGCTCCAATGTCCAGTCATGATGATAAAGAAATAGCACGTTTCTACGAGGACGTTGAATTAGCAATAAGGTGAAAACTATATACTGTAGTCATGGGCGAGTTCTAATGGAAGTGCGGAAAAAGCAGGCTGGGATGTCAACTACGGCACATCGAATGTAGAGGAGATATGTAGGTAGAATTTGCATAACATAATCAACTCCGAATAATGAATACCTTAAAGCGCACTAACATAAAGGACCTGGAAAAGCACTCGCAGGGTAACAAGAAAT
Source organism: Dermacentor variabilis (assembly GCF_050947875.1). NCBI lineage: Eukaryota > Metazoa > Arthropoda > Arachnida > Ixodida > Ixodidae > Dermacentor > Dermacentor variabilis. Next base: position 60,385,572 of record NW_027460280.1, on the reverse strand, counting down.
CGCTTTACTTTGTGGAGACTAGCCTTTTGCAGGATTCAAAAGTAGTAAGTACGGTAAAGGGCAGTCATGGGTTAGTGAGGTCAAGGACTGCTCTCAATTTGAAAAGAGAAAGAGCAAAATTGGTCAAGAGGCAACAGGCTAACCTGGAATCGGTGAAGTGAAAAGCAAATGCGCTCATGCTACTACTCGCGGCTTTAGAACAGGAATATGAAAATAGCAATAGGAATAAATTGAGACCGTAACTAGACTAATTTCAGTGGTCGCAACTTAAGTCGGAGAGACATCAGGACATCAAATAGGTGCGGAAAGATTGAGGAAACAGTAAATAAGGGGGCGGAATGAAATCAGTGAGAAGAAACTTTGGTATCGGAAACAAGATGTACATAAGCAGTGAAAGAAAAGCGCAATGCCATCAGCAACTTCGATGATTATAGTAAAGGCAGCAGATGAATTCTATACAGAACTGTACAGTACCCAGAGCAGCCACATAACCTTGATAAGAAGTGTGAGGAACACGATGCACAAGTTCCCTGTTAACTAGCTATGTGGTTAAAGTGAATTTGCACATGTCCGGAGGAAAAAATAACACTTGAATTGATCAAAAACGGAGGGGAAGTTATAATCGAAAAGCTCGTAGCATTTTATTTTGCCTCAAAAATTCTAATACTATGATACTAATACACAGGAGGGGAGACTATAAAGAAATGAGGAATTATAGGCCGATTATCTTGCTTTTCCTATTGTAAAAAAAAAAAAAAAAATCACCAAGGCAATTGCTATACAATCAGGGCAACATTTCACTGAACCCAGAGAACAGGCTGGCTTCAGGGAAATCGTTCACATCCATGTGGTGAACCAGGTACTGCATTTACTCGTGTGAGGGCCGCACCCCCACTTTGGGGTGCAAAAAATTTGGAAAAAAGTAGTTTAGCCAAACGTTATGCACATACTCGCATGCTGGTATTTTTTGGCTAATTCCGGTTTGCGGTGATGTTTGATGGTAAACTTCTGCAAGCCGCTACTAGTTCTGCCGACGATGGCATTATCATCAATTCACCACATCCTGCACTCTGCACCGAACGTACCAACCGTCTTGGTGGTCGATTAGCCAGCGGGTGCGGCGGTCGGCCACGTGTGTAATGCAGTTTGGGACCGCGAGCGATCAGCGAGAAACTACCGCGAAAACCTACGAAGTCTGTGTGTGTTTACTGGACGTAAGTTCGCGTGCGGGCATAAATCCAATAGAGCTCTAAACTGAATTTGCGCAGCATGTATCCTCGTGTAGTCAAGGCCACGTGCTGGGTGTCTGCACTTGGAGACGACCTACATCTGACTGCGCGATGGTCCAACGCGAAACGCTCCGGCGGCTTCGGCCATCACGAAACTTTAAGTAAACTTCAGTTTAATGGAGCACAGAACTAACCAAAATTCTGTGAACAAGTTTTCTGCTGTACCGGTGCTTTAAAAGAAAACTACAAAATTTGTTTTACTGTTGCAGTTAGCTTTTTCAGATTGCCAAATTATTCGAACAATTTCGCGTCATTGTCCGCGTCCGAAAAATCGGTCGGCGACTGTAATCATAGTCGGCCATCACTGGTTGCATTATTTCGCATAGAAGTTTGAGCGCATGCATTTCAGGGCTGCGCTCAGGTTGCTGTGCGGCTGGGAGGAGGACGAGAACTCATAATTGACAGTCAGCGTCTAGAACCTGCTATAATACGTGTATCTAGGTCACTCACAGGGGACATGAAAGTTACAGAATGAAATTTACGAAATAATAAAAATGGGTTGCAGCTCATACAGCGGGCATTACCAAATCATTACCGGCAGAAGATCCTTGAAGATAGTACGATCATTGCACTTGTGGGGTTCTCACCCGTGCTCTTGGGACAAAGGAACGACAACACAGTAGTGCAAGCAATCACAAGGGCATCTATTGCACCTTTCATAGACTAATGCCTGCTAGCCTAGTTGCTATCCACAAGACATGCCGATGGGTGTGCGACAAATCGCGGAAGTCCGACTCACCGCGACCGCATAGCGAGCGAATATGTTCGCCCTATGCTGGACACCAACGCCTAGTCGTTCGCGCGAACGGTGGTGCGTAAATTCGAACGATCGTGTTCATCCATTCCGGGGTAGGCCCTCGCGAGACGGTCTCGCAGGAGCATGGATCGGCGCAGAACGTCCGCGCCGCTTGCCGATGCCGAGCCAAAGAGCAAGAGCCTACTCCTTGTCGCGCCCGACCAATCCCGCCGTCAGGTGGCGCTAGCAGCGCCACACTCGCGCCATTTCTCGTAATGCGCTTCAACCAGACCGACTGCAGCCTGTACCAAGCCCATTGACCAAGCCACGCGGAGAAGCCGGATTACAGGAGACGTGATACATGCGGGAAAACAACATATCGGCACGCGTGAGAGTCGCGCATCTCCACACACTATAGCGCTACTAGCACAATTGGGGCAGAAACATTGAGGTAAACAGAGAAGCTCGAGAAAATAAAGACTGCGCAACGAGCGATGGAACGAAAATGTTATATGGAGATCGCTGGGACAGGCTTTCGTCCTGCAGTGGACATGAATATGTTGATGATGAAGAGTCCGATGTAATATAGCGTCACAGTCGTTGATCGCGTTGGCCCGGTGTATCTGCAACTGCGTGAGTTACGGTAATGTGTGATTAACGTTTGACGTTTCTGGCTTAAATATGAGCTTTGCAAATAATTACTGAAATTCTTTTTCCCCCATTTTTATGGCGTTATACGACGTGCCCACGGTCTCATCGGTGAAGTAAACGAGGTATACTTGTTATTTATATTTGGTAGACATGAGTATGCTATCGGTGTGCTTAGTGGCTATCCCAAGCAACAAAAAGACCGTGGCAAAAAGTCGGCCCGACGTCTCCGGCCGACTGCAAAACGGTTGGCCCGACCTCGGCAACCAAGGGCGGCCCAACTTTGGGGATTGACATTGGCCTAACGTCGGCCGATCGTCGGCAATCGATGTAGGCCCGACCACTGTGGCCGACTTGGCCGACGGCGTCCCATACGAGGGCCTACCAAGGCTTTAGGTACGTAGTCAGTCGGCCAGCCGTAGGGCCATTCTATTTGGCCAACGCAGCCGAGCGCATGCCACACGCGGGCCAGCCATGGCCCTGACGACAATAATGGTCGGTATTGCACCGGCCCGGTGCTGAAAGCCGACGTTGCTTTTGACGCCCCGAATAATCGTAGCTTTTGCATCATGCATTTACAACAGCATGCGCATCATGCATCATGCTTGTGTGGTGGCCGGCATAGAAGTACCACACGAAAGCGAACGCTTTTTTGTACTTTTCATGCCACATAAATGCCAGGCAAAAGATTCTGATACAGGTCTTTATTTCTTGTAATTGTCTTAAATTGGATATGTACACCGACACGTTCACAAGTTTCAAACACTAGTTCATATTTGGTGGGCTTGAAGCAGGGTCACGGCGCCTTCTTTCATTCCGGCCTCCATCCCTGTCAGCTGCTCCAACCAACCAGCGTTTTGCGACTCCAGCCACTGATGCTAGTGAAGCGTCAGGGAACGTGCTCCTCACAAATGCTGCAAAAAAGTGGCACATATAAGAAAGCTGCCCCCGCTTTATAGTTCAGTTGGTGAGTCGCATTCCATTTGAAGAAGTGAAACAATCAAAAAGATCATAAGTCAGATATTCACGAAACATTAAAGAAACGACAACAAAGCAATATTAGTGACGTGCAAATCAGTATCGAAGCTGTCAGGAAGAGTGGCTGGACGACACAAATCGTGTAAGTACCGGATGGTTGGTAATTTATATGTCGTTAGCAATAGGGGGAACTGAACACGGAACCATAACAAAACACGCATACACAGTGGCTACTGTGTCTATAGGTAGCGCGGCTATTTACACCACGATAGGCCTTGTTGCTTCCCGTGAGCACTGTATGAAACAGCCAAGTTGAAACGCGGAGACAAAAAACGCGCCGGAGCTCGGAGCGCCAAGCGGCACAAGGAGGTGAATAGGTAAATGTCTGGAGAGGCAAGAGGGGAAGCTTATGGCATGATACATATACTTGCTGACATGATGGCAACGATTATAGGTTTATGTTTTGCAGAAAACAGTTAGCATACATGGGTTAAAGCAGAAACAGCATATACAGCATATATTATATGGCGAAGCAAAACAAACTCCTCAAAAGCAGTGGCAAAATATGGACGCCGCAAGTAGAACTCACTTATTACGGCATTATTTTATTAAAGAAAATGCTAATACTGGACGCAGCAAGATGCAATAAGCAGCAGCTTGTTTGAATGAAGAAAAAAGAAAACTAAGCATGCAGTTGGTACCGATGTTCGCAACGTGCACTAGAAAGCTGATTGTTATGCCATATTTCTTACTTAGAATGAGATTCGTGATGGCCATGAGCTTCACGAAGGCGTGCTTCGTCCCCTGCGACCCTTTCCAGCTGAACTGCAGTGCAGCTTCATTTGTAAGTATGCCCTGCAGAATAGTGCTCACGGCACGACCGGTGTCCGCTCCTCCGTATCTGGAAAAAAAGTTCACCTGCACGAACCAGCGCACGTAGAGTTAAACCAGACATCCAAATACGTGGTTATCGTGGTCTGTAAAACATAATGGCCAGGATAAGAAACGCTCTCGTTTTAAATGTTTTAACCACATAAAACAAATATATCTAGAAACAACGTTCTATGACAGAATGGCATATGGCTGCGGTATTGTATGAATGACAAAATGAAAATCAACCAAATATTAAACATGAATACATAGTTTCTCTAAAAAGAAAACACAGCATGTCATTCACCATCTGTTCCATGCGGGAATCTGAAGCTAAATATTCCTCTAAGATACGCTTTAGAGCCGCCAAAGGAAACATGAGGACAGGAAGGATAGGTTTACCGACTTTGGTCGGAATATCAGTGAAAAAAAAACCATCCAGGCAGCGCGATAAATGAATACAACACATAGTTGCACAAACAAAATAGCACGCAGACTGCCACGAGACAAATGTATAGGTATACATAACGTCGAGACCGCGGTGACAAAGTATTACACTTAAACTACGAAAATGCAACAAAAGAAAAATTGAGGAAGAACTTACATATGGGCTATCCGCAGGGTTTCACATACGTGTCTTCTTGTCTGATGTTCCTAGATCTACTCTAGTCCACATGCGGTGAAGCGCGCCACACACAATCCATTCTTACCCGCAATGCACCAGACGTATATCATACAGGTATTTACAGTTATGTTTTTTCATCTGTGGGAAGGAACGAAAGCAACTTCTAATTAATTATGCCTTTTCCGCAATAACAACCAGGCAAGCGTATTACCCGATTTCTTCCCGAATGGTGATAACAGTTCCGAGCGTAGCAGGTCATTCGCACACTGTGCTTCAATTTAAGCAGTGTCGTTCCAGTGTTTCCTAGAGAAAAATTTACGAAAATACAAGACGAAAAAATAATATTAGAAATATATACATGAAAGTACGTCTCACAATTCCCTGTCCCAACTCTCGAACGCTTGATCCGCTCTCATGTAAAGACTCTTTTTTTTTTCTTCCTGTCAGAAAAAATAAGCCCGAAAAACAAGGAGTTTACCATACGTTGCAAAACCATTTACACAATACAAAGCGACCTTTGTTCACTTGAAAAAGACAGTCATGCATTACACAACGTGAAATTAAAATGCCACTTACGAGTACGCATATCTTGAACGGCGAGATACGGCGGCTCCACTGCATGGAAAGGGCTTGCGCTGTTCTTGTCCATGTCACTTTTGTGTAGTTTGCGTTTATATGCGCAGTCCATGATAGCAGAAATGCACCAACTAGTCTACCAAGAGACGCGGAACGAGCTGGCATCCAGAGCTATTTGGCGGCAACTCACGCAACTGCTTGCGCCCCCGCGCCATTTGGCGGGAACTCGCCTGCGCCCCTGTGACCAGGCGGCGTTGGCCTGACGAAGAAAAAATAGACAGCAAGGAAAGCCCCGTTTCGCTTTCTCGCCCCGTCCTCGCTGGTGGGAGCTGATGCTGACAGAGAGAATCGCCCGTCCCTGCTTTCCAAGAACCTCTTCATTCCTTCTGGGAGAGGGACAGGCGACAGCCCAAGACGACCTCGGTTCCCCACACTTTTCCTTTTTTTTCTTTTTTCAGGCGCTTCCTGTGAGCGCGTTGCCGTTTCCTTTTGGTGTGTGTGCTGTGCACGTGCGTGCGTGCGTGTGTGTAATGAAAATCTGCGTTCTATATTTTGCAGGGATTGGTAGCTCTATACGAATATGTATATACCTTATGTGAACAATAATTTTGACCTCTTCAACGCGTCGAACAGTACTTTGGGTGCTATGTGCGTTAGCATGTAGGTACTGTTTTCTTGTTTGGGAGTATTGTACAAATATCGTATAATCTTGATTGGTTTCCTTTTGTACTTGCTCAGTATTGTATACATGTTATTACCGGGTGCAATTGTCTTTGTTTTAAAAGTGTCGCTGTAAAGGCTCTGCCAAGCGAAAGGGGGCTGCGGCTTTGTCAATCTGTATCTGACAGCTTTTTCTGCGCCTCTGCTGTCTGTACCTTTACAAGGCAGAAATAAATAATTTTAATTTTAATAAGTATTTATCGTCAAAGCATCACGTCTATATGTGCACGAAGTTCGATAGGTGCATGCATGCATACACAGTCAATACGCTTTCCAGAGAGCTTTGCACGAAAATGGTAGATATGCTTCACAGGAGACGGCGCTTGAAAAAACACTCATGATATACCATGAATTTATTAATTCTTAACTGCTTGATTGTTGAACGTCATTAGTTAATTGAGCGAAAATTGGAAGAATTTGATCTAACTTTAGTTCTTCCCAATCAAATCCACGTCGACAGCAGAAATGCTCTATTTTATGATTTACATTGATTGGCATGCAGCCTTAATTATTCTTAGACGAATCGACAATAGCTAGAAAAATTGCAGATTTTGACATCTCTTCACAATTCGCCTTCGTATAATCGCTTCTTTCACCCTTCCCAGAGAAAACATCTAACTGAAATGTTTCCTAGAACTGTACAGTCCACGAGTCGCCTGCGCTTAGTTCGTTTGAAGATTTTTTCTATGCTGCGACAGGGCCGTTTACAATTAACGCGCCGTTCGCGAACAATTTTGCTTGACTCTTTCTGCAGTTCAGATGACTATTACGAGAACTGTCTAATGCAATATCCACTTGATTAAATTTTGTTCCCCGTTAAATAGTTATTTTCTCGATAGTTTAACTACAAAAGAAGAAAGCAATAATGAACGACACAATAGTGTTGCAAACATATCCGTTTTTGAAGTATTGAAATCTTGTGCTTTTTGGTAAAGCAAATGTAATAGTTACGCGATATGTCTTCTTCTTGCGACTTGCACACTGGTCTCCACGTACTCTTGCTCTCATAATAGTGGTCGTTGCATGCGCACCCGCATATATGGCGAAAATAAATTTGATTCTGATTTCATTATTCACTCTAATTACTAGAGTTCTATCAGTCCAGAACAAAACACAGAACCATCCTTTAGCCGGAAGGTGATCTAACTGCCAGATGAACTGTCACTAACGTCTGTATGTGATGGTTGCTGTTTTTCCCCGTGTGATGAACCGCCGTCATCGCTTTTGTATAGCTGGTATATATTCCGTCATTATATATATTCGTCCTTCAACATTTGTTACGCAAAAGCAACAACAACAAAAAATTGCTGCCTCTCACTTCTTCAAAGCACTGCGCAGCCTGTCGGAGCGCACTGGCGCGTGTGAACGCATGGCCTGAAGGTTCAACTTCAAAGTGTTGTTCAATTGCTGCCTGAACCACTCGTGAAGACCTTTCGTGCCCCGTTACTTTATTATGCTAGCTTTTCTTGTGACCGATGACAAGATATTAAATTTGGCGGCCTCTGCAAGACTAAGCTGCACCAACACAGCTTCTTAAATATACGAATTGGCTCCGCGGCTGTCGGACAGTGTGCATGGTCCCTTGTGGCACGTCCCTAAAAAAGCAATTAAACGCTTAGCGTATATGCACAAAATGACGCGACCACTAATATAACATGAGAGGGGACTTTCGGTCTCACAAAAAAAAACGATATATATATATATATATATATATATATATATATTACACGAAGTGCGCATGCGCACAAGCATGATGCATGATGCATGCGCATCATGCATCATGCTTCGGGTATCACGCTGTTCCACCAGCTTTTTTGACTTCCTTTTTGTTTTCCAACAAACGTGTTGCTTCTCCTTCCTAATTTCTCTCGTCATTACATTTAGAAGCTCACTGTATTCCCACTCCGTGCTCTCCTTCACAACTACATATCCCATTTTTAAAATGGTGCGTTTATGGCCAGTCCTTGTGTTACTACAGTCTTACTCGCCAATGGCTCAACTTATCTCAACTGATCTGAACTTATCATAAATATCTTCCGTCATCAGACAGTAACCAATAGTCGATTGCCTATTTCCAACTTCCCATCTGATCTGACCATCAGATTTACGGCCCGTAATTACGATAACGAGGTTACGTTGCTCACAAAGGTCCAGCAATAACTTCCTGTTGTTGTCGGTATAAACGTCTAGATCCTGTATGTGGGCATTCATGTCACCTAACAGGGTAATTTCGGCATTATTTCCGAAAGCGCCTAATATCAGCACTTAGGCATTCCGCTAAGCCTTGGTTCTTCTCTCTGCAATGTTTTCTCGTTCATAAATACGTTAAGCCCAGCCAAGTTTTATTTCCACTCATTGTGTCTGAAAACCAAAGATGCCCTTGACACTTTGAATATGCTTTTTCCCATTTGAACATTCCGGCCCCCCTCCCTTTCCTTTCGATTTAGTTCTGTTGCAACCTTCCCAAACATAATTCTCAATGACTGGTGCATCTTTTAAGTCTCTAAGGTGCGTTTTTTATAATCGCATACACCCCGATTTGTTCTCTATTTAACTGCTCCTCAATTTAAAAGCGCTTTTCCTTTCTTCTGGCGCCCTGCATGTTTATGCAGCCTATTGCATGGCGAGCTCGCTTTTTTTTTCCGCCTTTCTCTGTGGTGGATGGATGGATGGATGTTATGAGCGTCCCCTTTGGAACGGGGCGGTGGCTTGCGCCACCAAACTCTTGCTACTATGCTGCCTAATATCCTACCTTGGTTAATCAATGAGAAACAAAAAAAAAATGACACTATGAACTACCACGTCCAAATTTTCTGATACCCTATTGCGAACTGTGCTTTTGTACGTCTCCGTCTTTTGTCGTTTCCCTACTTTTCTTCCACCAATCCTCCAATCGCCTCTTACTGATGTCTATTGCGGACCTGTTTGCTTTACCACTGCTCCCGCTGAACCCAAGGGCTTCAAGGAGGCCAGTGGTGCCTAAATCGACCGCTGGATAGACGTCTTCACATTCTAATAAAATATGCTCCGTCGTTTCCCTAGCTTTACCGCAGCAAGCACATGCTTCTTCTTCCTTCTTATATCTCGCTTTATAGGTGCGTGTTCTAAGGCATCCCGATCTCGCTTCGAAAAGTAATGAGCTTCCCTTTGAGTTATCATAAATGGTTTCTTTCCTAATTTCGTTTTTTCCCCTTAAGTAGTTACTCATGGCAGGTTTCTTTTCCATTGCCGCCACCCATGAGATTAATTCAGCCTCTCTGACTTTCCGCTTGACCTTCTTTGTTGCTGTGTTGCCCACCCCACAGGCCGCATACTTGCTGGTAAGCTTCCTAGTTCTTTTCCTCCACTGTGAATCAATGTTTTGCCTGTACAGATACCTGAACACTCTCCCAGCCCATTTACTTTCCTCCATATTCCTCAGCCGTTCTTCATACTCAATTTTACTGCGAGCTTCCCTCACTTCAAAACTAGTCCAGCCCATATCCCCTTGCACAGCTTCATTTGTAGTCTTCCCGTGAGCGCCCAATGCGAGGCGACCCACTGACCTTTGGTTCCCGTCGAGTCCTGATTGTACCCCTGATTTAAAGCAAACAACCGCATTTCCAAAAGTAAGTCCTGGAACCATTACCCCTTTCCACATACCTCGGAGGACCTCGTACCTATTGTATCCCCATAGCGCTCTGTGCTTCATTATGGCTGCATTTCTCTTCCCCTTGACTGTTATGGTTTTTTCCTGTGTTTCCATATATCCGTTGCCTTCGTTTATCCATATACCAAGGTATTTATATTCTGTTACCCGAGGTATTTCTTGGCCCTGTATCTCCACTGTCTGTTCACTGTTATCATTGAATACAATAACACCTGATTTTCTAACACTAAATTTCAAACCTACATTGTTGGCTTCCTGTCCACAGATATTAGCCAGACGTTGCAAATCACTTTGCTTGTTTGCGAGCAACACAATGTCGTCCGCATAAAATAAACCTGGGAGTTGCTGCTCTATTACTGTACCTGCCTGTTTGTATGATAGATTAAACCCGATATTACTTCCTTCTAGCGCCCTCTCCATCCTCACCATGTACATCATAAACAGCAGCGGAGATAAAGGGCACCCCTGCCTCAGTCCCTTGTTGATATGAACTTTCTCCTTTCTACTAATCTGAGGTACCGCCACCTACCGGCCGTGGCCACTCAGACAGACCTCAAATGGCAGCTAGAAAAGGGCTTTGTCTTTCAGTTTCCGCGTAACAGAATTATGTTTTCCCGCATACTCGATTTGCAATCCGAAGTTATCATGTCTGAAGCTTGTGCTTAAGTTGTATTTTACGCATTTTCTGACAATTTACCCTCAAACATTCATTTAGTTCCATAAGGCTCTTGCGCTTGGCGGGGGCCATGTATGCTGCACTTCCGTATACATGCGTGCCCGCGTTACGTACGTCACTTGTGGTGTTAGTGGTGGTTGGTTTCTGAGTAACGTCGTCTAACGTCGGCAATCGTTTCGTTGTACATCCACTTTCACAGGGTGCAATGGAGGAGGGCTTTTTTTTTTTTTTTTTTTTGCTAAGAATACTGCAGGGAACCTGCTGAGAAATATGCGCACAAAGCCACAAACGTGCGAAGCCCGCGCACAGCGTAGGCAGAATGTAGCTGTGATACCTTACGTTCACACACTATCCCACAATTTGGAAAAGGTGGCTCAGCGTTACGAGTGTTCGCTGCTCCCCATAAGCTGTCAAAGCTTTGTAGGATGACCGACCCGGAAGCAAGCCAGTAACGTGACTGCGGCATAAAGCACAGGCCGCCTTTTATTGAATGCGCATAAGGGGTAGTCTATGAAATTCTTTTAAGGTGCGGAATAGTGTACATTGGCCATACTGGGAGATGTGTTAATGATAGGTTAAGGAAGCACGCAAACAATGTAAAAAATCCGCGTGAAGGAAAAGATTTCGAAAGTTTTCTGGCAAGTCATTGTCTGACTTGCAGGGACTGTTCGCCCGACCTTGTAAACACTTTCGTTATTAAGAAGAGTAAAACTCGTGTTATACGGGAAATCGCAGAATCTGAACCGATTTCTAGAAGTGAACTTGAACTTTATTTCCATCATCGATGGAGGAGAGGAAAAAAGGCTGTGTAAGCATGGGGATGTGTCAACATGGCATCCATCACGCTGTCAGACAAATAGTTGGCATATTTACGAATGCGCAGATGATTACACCGGGCTCGGACAGCATGTATATATTCGTGACTCATTAACAATAAATGTTTTTGGAAGTTCAGCACCCGTCCTTGTCCTCTCGTCTCCGTCCGTGTCTTCTTACGCTACCACCTTTTCAAATTCTTAGGATATATCACGCTCTTTCCACTGTGTGTTTTCCGGGGCAAGGAGTTTTCCGGGGCATAACGCGCGCCGGCGCGTTTCGGCGGCAGGGAGCCCGCTCCTCTCCCCAGCCCCGCTGTAACATGATCGCCGCCTGCACGGCATGAATGGTCCCCGCCTGCTATCGCGCGACGTGTTGGTGGGGGGAGTGAGGGGGCTGTGTTCGTCTTTACATTCGGGGTCGCGGAAACCAGGCAGTTCGCTTGCCGCCGAACTCACAACTTTCTTTACCAGTGATCCAAGAAGAAGCTGAAAAAGAAAGAAAAAAAAGGCCAGAACAAGTTTCGTCCCCTCAGGCTCCGGAGAAAAGCATTCCGTCCGCAAGCAGCAGCGCGAGTTCGAAAAGAAAGGAGACTTCACAGTCTCGAGCAGCGCCGCGCCGTCCGTCACGAATCACCCGAAGAAGATGGCACATGCTCAGTCTGAAGGATTAGACTGAATTGCGCGCAGCCAGTGGCACATAGCGAATGATAAATCATGAATCTGAACATAAAGCACTATTCCATTAAGAGGTCGGTGTGCTGTAGATATACATATGAGCCGAAATCATACGTGTTAGATTTTTTATGAAGGAACGTATTTTTTGTTGCACCGAAGAGAAACGCGCTTACTGCGAGGATACAGTTGTCTGTTATGTATGAGTGCCTAACAGAGCGCTTGCCAGCCCAACTGGAAAACCGGCAAGCGGCGTGCCGAGTGTCAAATCGGCAGCCCGCACCATGAGGGAAAACCTTGCATTGCTATTTGAAAATCGCCCACGCGGAAACTATACGAGAAAACCTGGGCGAGCGCGAAGTGCTGCTGCAGAAGCGTGCAACAGAGAAAGTCTTGCTGGGACGCACTCGTAAAAAGGGATCCTCGAGCCTTTGGCAAACCATTTCTTGAAAGAAGAAACAAAAAGTTAGAGAATGGGTAGTGGGACTCGGTGCCGTAGCAGATGAATTGCGCCGTCGTAGCAGCCAAATCATTTCTACTAAAAGGAAGAAAAGATTGGCTGAGAAGATTTCGAGATTGTGTTGCTGTAGGTGCAACACCGAAGTTATACTATTGATGCATTTACGTTTCACAGTCCCGTAGCAAAGCAGGAACAGAAAACCCCTGGCGCTCCCCAGTCATCTCCTGCAAAATGAAGACATCAGCACTTTTATTAGGGGAAGTTAATTCTTAGTATGTCGCATAACGTTTGCTTGGGCTATTTGGCTCATGGGAAACATCATGGCGTGAAAGACGAGGACACAGGGCTCATTCTGTTTCTAGTCCTCTTTTTTTCTTGCGCCACTGTTTTTTTGTTTCCAGCGGTTTCCACATAATATGCATTTTCCTAACCGTAGTTCTATTCTTGGTTCAATACAATTCGCGTTCGCCTTTTGGCAAATGCTCAGCGTGCGTTCAGTGTTATCACCTCGTCGCGCATGTTCTTCCGAAATTTTAAATTGTGAATTCATATCGGACCAATTCATTTTGAGTAAACAATATATCTGCGCCAGCTGTAGTAAATAGATGTTTAACTAGTTTTCTGACACTTTCCTTACGTCAAATATCCAAAAGAGGAGGATACGAATAGTCTTGCCGTGATAAATGAAATAGAAAAAATTCACTGTGGAGCAAGGCCTGCATTAGTTTTTTCTGTTTGGGAATGAAAGCATCACCGCTCGGTACTGCCTGCTGAGCGGAATTCAAGGACTCCTAGCTCCACAGTCTGTAATAATTCGCATAAGTTAACTTCAGGCTGAGCATACGTATGTTCTGGTGCACTTGTCGTTCACACGAGTGAAAGCGCTATTAGTTGATGCAAAAGGGAGCTTGAGGGAGGCAAAGAAAGATGCCAAGCATCGTAAAACGCGTCTCTTTTTAGTGGTGGCTGAATGCAGTGGGTGGGGAAGGCGCCTCTGTGTTGCAGCTCTTGGCGCGGAGAGTCCGGGTGGAAGAGGGGGGTGACGTTTGTAGAGAGGAGACGCTTGTGGGAGGGAGTAGGAGGAAAACTAGCAGTGCAGCGAACGTGGCAGCGCGCCGAGGGCAGCGCTAACAGAGCGATGCGATGTCTGGTCGCACTAACCGCTTAAGCGCTCCGCCCCAGAGATTCGTCGGCGCTCTATGATGGCATCTCGGAGGCCATGTTTAGGGCAGTAGGTACAAGTTTAATTTAGTGACGTTTGCTTTGTTAAACCCCAAATATTTCTAGAAGTTTAGTGTTTAAATTACAGTAAAAAAAAATTAGCGAAAATTCATAATATATACCACAGCCCACGTGAAATTCCGCATGTTTACAGAATTAATCCTTGCAAGCATCCCGAGAATTTCCCTTAAAGAAGCATGGCAGGTTAATTCACATATTTACGCGTTTGACGAGTTTCATATTGCTTCAGAAAACGGTCCCACACACATATATCGCTGTTTCTGAACGCATTGCGCTATAATGCAGCTGTGTATATGTAATAGTCACGAAAAGTATAAATTCTGTAAGCATAACAATGTATTACCTTCACCTATAATAAATTTCCCTAGTGAGAATTTTATAAGTATAGACCGACAGACAGGAATTGATATAAAAATTAAATTATGCTACTCATCGGCCTCGGGCGTTGGTCCGACGCGTTGCCATCGTACCGAGCCGGCGACCAACTGGCGGGTCGGGAGTCAGTGTGACAGAGAGGTTGGCAAGACGCCCTCTGCCGACTGCCCGCCGGTAAAGGCGGCGGCCGTTGTCATACCGACCTCTCGCCAACCTTCGCTGGCCAATATAGTCGTTTGACGATCATTTCCCGACGATCGGCCAAGCAGCGGCAGTTGGCCAAGGTTGCTTGGGATGGTGTTGGGCTGCTAAGCACGAGGTCGTGGCATCGAATCCCGGCCGCAGCGGCCGCATTTCGATGGGGGCGAAATGCGAAAACACTCGTGTATACTTAGATTTAGGTGCACATTAAAGAACTCCTGGTGGTCCAAATTATTCCGGAGTCCGCCCATTACGGCCTCCGTCATAATCAAAGCGTGGTTTTGACTCTTAAAACCCCATAATTAATCAATTAATGCTATTGGTGACATGCGCGCGCAAAATTCGAAGTGTACATGTTGCGTTATATGGTCTGGTGTCCCGAGAGAAAGGAATGTTTAAATTTACACGAACTAAGTTTTATGTCGCGAGTCATATGCGGGCACCGTTTTAGTGTGTGCTTTAATAAGAAGTGTTGGGAGTTCTAACTGCATGCATTTCGTCGGACACTTAGAAAATAATAGATACTTTTAGCGTGTCCGGTATTCCGGCAAGCGCGGGCTTGTTTGCCGGTTTAGCGGGGGCGTAAACGTGAGCGGCCAGATTGGTGGCGCCAGCTGGCGGCGCAAAGCCCAACCACACAAACACACAGCTAATTACTATATTCTGCTTAGCTGCTGGTGTAAATTTTCGACAGTGGCGTAATCGTGTTCACAATTACGCCGCTCCCAAAATTCGCACGAGTAGCAAAGCAGGATATAGTGGTTTACTGCAGTTTTAGCTCTATGTTTGTATGGTCGAACTTTACGCTACCAGGCGGCTGCACCGCTCTGGCCGCTCACGTTTCGCCCCCGCAAATCCGGCAATCCGCCCCAACCGCTCCCGCTTACCGAAATAGCGGACAAGCTAAAGCTCTCTAATACCTCGAAGCTAGTGCAATCCTAAGAATTCGTTCCAAGTGGATACGCCTTGACTCACTGGCTATAATTTTTAGATTGGAAATTGTTACGTAATATAAGAAGTTAATTGGCGTTCCTATGCCCATTATTAAATTAAGCGTTTTGATTTGTGATAGAGGTAATGACCGCATCATCAAGCAATTTAGGTCAAGGGTTAGATTTGAGCTATCTGCCCCAGGCAAGTTTGAAAAAATTTCGTGCAGCTAGGGGGAAAAAAACGATATATTCACACACTGAAGAAGGCTTCGAGAAGTAATTAGGAGGAAGTTGCCGAGAAAGTTATGCTGCTCGGTAGGGCCCGTAGGGCGTCCGGTGCAATTGTTTGACGACATGTAGGTTTTTTTTATCCCTAGCCTGGTGGGAAGGGGGAGCACATTTAAGACATCGTAAGTATTCCCAGGGTGACCTCAGAAAGTGCACACAATCTAGTCAGTCGTACCCGCTGAAGCCAACGATACGACGATGTTTAGACCAATACAGCTTTTTAAATAGTCTATTCAGGAAGTCGTGTGGTAAGAGGTGCAGATGGTCCTCTCGGGTGCATTAGAAGTGAGTGACATCGGTCTTATAGACGCAAGTTTTTTTTGCCATTGGAAGCGGTTTACCTAGCCGAGAATTCCAAGCGCTGCATTGAAGCTGGCACGTGCATTGAGCTGGCAAGCTGAAATGCACGACCTACAACAAATTATCTGCCCGTTGCTTTATTAGACAACTGCCGTCGAAATTAGGAAAAAAAACTGTGAGTTTCTGGCCTGTATTCTTTTAAAGAAATAATTTCATATATAGCATCACCAACTGCTATTAGTTTGGGGGCCATAATAGAGCTATCAATGCCTTCCCCGCTTCGGAAGCATTACGCCCGTTTGATGCCTGATCAAGGAAGGATTGAATACCAGTAGATAACACTGTCTTTTCACTTTACTAACGATGAGACAGACCCCCTGGAAACAAACCACATCATCCTAGTGGGAAATCGCGGAGATAAAGACAATAAGAAAATCTGTAACCCTAACAATCAGGCCTTAGCGAAGCTTTAGCTGCAGTTGCGAAGTAGTGTTCCACATGGCACATGCCAATAAACCGTAGGAAAAGTGTGGCAATGACTAACCTGCAAAAATCAACCACTTGAATTCACCTATTGCATGATAACCAACATTTATGCATTGTGCATAGCTATAAGTACTTCGAAGTTGTCATAACCTCGGATTTGCAGGGGAATATGAACATGTACTAACTTTCGTAGTAAAAAAAGCGTTGACACGACTGGGATACCTTAGGTGGACGCTAGGTCAATCGACATAAGAAATAACACTTTGCGTACAAGGCCTTTATTAGACAAATATTGCTGGAGTGCGCAGTGCCAGTGCGGGATCCGGGGACAAAAACTAGCGCAGTAATGTTGTAAAGTATGCAAAGGAAGTCTATGAGGTTTATTTGTAACTGTTACAGGTGGAAGGTTATCACCATATAACACGTTACAAAATCCAATCTAGAAATACCCTAAACACGGCAATATTGTGACAGGCTAAAGCTCTTTTATTTACTATATATCACAATACGCCTAAAAATTGATCAATCCGCGTTCGTAGCGCCTGCCGCACGCCGCTTTACTCGCTCTTATCACCCGGAAAGGTTAATGAGTTTACTTGCAGAACAAACATTTTCAAGAATTATTTCTTTCCTCGGACGATCGCCAGCTGGACTGCCTGCCGATGCGGTCGAGTATTTGATAATATATTTATTTTTGCAAGCGATTAGTAATGCATCGCCGTAGGCGATACCACGCTTCAAGCACATCACGTTAACTGCTCCGCATATGTTGGTTTTTGTTCTATGTTCTTGTGGCCGATAAACTGCGCGTGCACTTTTGTGGCATGCACGTGTATCATTTTGTTGCCCTTAAAATACTACGAATGGCATTACTTCGCAGATTATCAGGTGATTTGTAATCTTAGAAAGTTCATTCCCTTCCGCGTGTATTAATTTGTCGCGTGTGGGCCCTCCTTTGGTTTTGTTTTTGTTCTCACTCCTGCCTAAGGCCTTGAATGTAGGCCGGCAGGATACAATAAATAAATTCTGTCTCCATTCCCGCCTCTGAAAGTGGATGTACGGCGAAGCTAGAGTGTACTCTAGCGAAGCTGTTGCCGACGTTAGACGACGTTGCACAAGCACCGCAACCGACGTATGCGTCACGCGCGCACGTCCGTGTGCGGAAGTGCAGCAGATCTCCTGATTCTTCTGGGCCCTCCGCCACAGTGGCCTCCGCCAAGCGCAAGTACATTATTGAACTAAATGAATTTAAAGAAAAGTAAATTGCGCCAGAAAAATGTGTAAAGTACGACTTGCACACAAGCTGCAGATGTGATAGCTTCAGACTGTTATTCGAATATACCAGAAAACATAAATCTGTTACGCGGAAACTGGAAGACAGCTGCCGTTTGAGGTCTGTCTGAGTAGCCGCGGCCGCTACGTGGCGGTGGCTCCGCGACGGCGACGAAATCATACGTTTTCTGTGCATGCTTTGAGCTTGCTTATGTTTTTGATTTGCTGATTTTTTTAGCCTTTAAATAATAAGTGGGTAGTCTTTTCTCGTGTGCG
Source organism: Dermacentor variabilis (assembly GCF_050947875.1). NCBI lineage: Eukaryota > Metazoa > Arthropoda > Arachnida > Ixodida > Ixodidae > Dermacentor > Dermacentor variabilis. The sequence continues at coordinate 60,367,483 of NW_027460280.1, read as the reverse complement.
CGGGTGCGTTTCGTGTATATTTGGTTTTGCAGGATAGTCGGACCGTCCTTTCGCGCCGCGTGCTTCAACACGTGCAACCGTGTGGGACGCTGTCTCTGTAGCCTTCATATAGTAGCTCGGAAATGGCAAGACTAATAGCTAGCAGTGTTTTTACTGTGTCTGCTTTGGTACCGGGAATATTGATTTGGTAGGAAAGTGAGAGCGTGGCCGCGTGGTCGAACACGTGCGAACACGTGTCATACCTTAAGTCTGTGCGGCATTGATCGCTTTTGAAACATTGGTGACAATTACTTTGCAACATTTTAAGGACTTAGATTCTGTGCGCATCGGTTTTTGCTAGAAGGCACGTGCTCTGATAGCTTCGGTATTTGTATAAGAAAAAGCCGTGCAATACATGGCGAGAAAGCCGGGAAAGCGTGCAGTGTGCTCAGTCCCTCAAGGGCAGACGAGAGGACGGATGAGAATGGAGAGGGAATCGAGTCAATGGGCAGACACTGTGATGTCGATGCTAGGCTGAAGAAAATGGAGACCTTCCAGAATGAGCTTGTAAAACAGATGGAAGAGCTAAAAAACGAGCTAAATATGGAGCGTGATGCACGGAAGGTAGTGGGAAAAAGACTTCAAGCAGCCGAGGAAAAGCTGAACAGGGCCGTCATTGTGAACGAGAATGGTCGTGACAATGGAACGCAGTCTCCCGAAGTGACAGAAGAGGGAGTGTCAGCAAAGCACGTGGAATGCGTGCGACGTGGGGAGGGGGTACCTGGAAAGAGCGGCACCTACCTTGAGGCCGCCACACAAAAAAGTAGGAGCGCAGGTGTAAATGCCCCTTGTCAAACCCGAATCATGCGGAAAAGGACAAAGGGAAGCAGGGAGAGGTAGGAGAGAGTGAAATGGTGATTATCGCCGGCGACTCAAACCTGGCTAGGTGCTCAGAAGCAATTGTGGAGAGGGTGAAAGGCGATAAAAAGTGGCCGTAGGGACATTTCCAGGGCGGACACTAGGTTCTGTCATGTACCGAGCAAAAGGGAAGCTCGGAGAAAATGCCCATGTGCGCAACCTTGTCAAGGTAGCAGGGGGCCTAAATGACATCCTAAACAAGAAAAGGACAGGACTAGCCCAGCGCTTGGCGAAGAGGGTAGACGACTTGCGCGAACTGTCCCCTTAGGTGCAGATCGTGGTGTGCACGACGCCAGAGGTGCCTGTACGTGACAGTCACGTACAAAGAGCCGTGGTGGCTGCTAATGAGGCGATATGGAAAATGAGCCAAAAGAAAGGTTTTGAAGTTGTCGAAGTAAACAGGGAAGTGAGAAGGTGTGGTAGTTTTGAACGAGACGGAATCCACTTCAATTACAGGCTTGGACGAGAAGTGGGCTGGCGACTTGCTGGTCGCTCTGTTGCTTTTTTCAGGGGACCCACGGGCGCTCAGGAGGCCAGAGTAGGTAGTAATGAAGAAGGTCCCCTAGGCGAACCTCAAGATAGCATCCCTTTCAATAACAGAAAAAGGAGGAAAACAAGAAAGAGAGCTCGCCATGTAATAGGCTAGGTAAACATGCAAGACGGCAGAAGAAAGGAAAAGTGGGCAGAAATTGAGGAGCAGCTAAATAGAGAACAGATAGGTGTGTATGCAGTTACAGAAACGCACCTTGGAGACTTGGAAGAGGCGCCAGTGATCGAGGATTATATTTGGGAAGGGTGCAACAGAACTAAGTCGGAAAAAAGGGAGGGGGAGTCAGAATGCTCATCCATCAGGGAGCCAAATGGAAAAAGAGTAAATTCAAAATGTCAAGAGCATCTTTGGTTATCAGGTACAATGAGTGGAAAGAAAACTTGGCTGGGCGTAACGTATTTGTGGACCGGAAATAATTGCACAGAGGAGAATCTAGAGTTAATGGAATGCCTAACTACTGATATTAAGGGTTTCGGGAATGATGTCGAAATTATCCTATTAGGTAACATGAATGCCCTCATACAGGATTTAGATGGATATACCGACAACACCGGGAAGTCAATGCTAGACCTTTGTGAGCAACATAACCTCGTTATCGTGAATACAGGTCCTAAGTGTGAAGGGCAGATCACGTGGGAAGTGGGGAACCGGCAATCAACCATTGATAACTCTCTGATGACAGAAGGAATTAATGATAAGTTGAGAGAATTGGTCATTGACGAGGAAGGGTATAGCAGCATAGGAAGTGACCATAAACACATTATTTTGAATATGGGATATGTAGTTGGTAAAGAGAGCAAGGAGTGCAAAATGGGCAGTCCAAATTGGAACGCTGAACAAATAACAAATATCGTCACTAGAGTCGAGGAAGAACTTGGCAAATGGCCAAATAAAGAGTGGGAATATAGTGAGCTTCTAAGTGTAATAACGACAGAAATACGGAAAGAGAAACAACGTGTTCGTTGGAAAGGAAAAAAGAAACCGAAAAGCTGGTGGAACAGGGAAATACGAGAAGCGATCGCCGAACGACAGAAAGCATCCCAAGAGCATAGGCAGGCAAAGAAGGCGCAGTTGCCACAGAATGAAGTAGCCGGTAAATGGGAAATATACCGGGAGAAACAGTCTATGGATCAAATACTGGTGCAAGCAAAATTAAAAGGTGAAAGCGAACATTGGTTGTCAGAAATACGTGAGAAAAAGAAGGCCACACCTAGGGTATATTGGAACCACATAAAATTATTAGGCAGGAAGGCAATAACAATACAATAACATATCCTACACGAAGATGAAAGCAGACTGGAAGGAGAAGCGGCAAAAAATTACATCCGAAAATTAGCAGCCGAGTGTTTCCAAGACAATGCCGAGGTTGTATTTGAAGAAAAAAAGAGCATGAAAGAGACCCAGGTGGAAAAGGAGCTGGTGCTGACAAATTTCAACTGGAAGAAAGCCGAAGAGAAAATTCCTAAGCGCACCGTCACGGAGCAAGACGAGGTTCCCGTTAGGCTATTTAGAAACGGTTTTAGGCGCCAGAAATGGGACACGGACAACAGAATAAAAGACAACGGACAGGCGCACACTCGCAACTGATCTTTATTGTCCCCGATGCTTCACTTATATACTCTCAGGCATGCGAACAAGAACATACACAGGTGAGGCCACATGAGATAGAAAGCAAACCTAATTATATCCTAGCAGCCAGGAAACTAAGCTCATTCTCGTGAAGAGACAATGACGGAACGCTGATACACTGGTCACCAAACTTTCTGATATTACTTCGTCTCTGCTAGTTCCCGTGCCACCGTATCCTTACTTTTTCGTAAATGCATGTTTTCCAGCCAGTCCCATTCTTCATTGATAGCGCATGCTCTCGCAGGCGATCATTTATTCAACGCACAGTTTGGCCGATGTATACTTATATATATGCCTGTATACCGGCAGCAGACGTTACTAAACTATCGTTCGCATTAGGCTGATTAATGAACTAGGAGCAAAAAGTAAGGAAGCTCTGGTGAAAGTAGTGGAAAAAACTTTAAAAGATAGACAAATACCAGACAGTTGGCGACAAAGTAGGATGAATTTAATTTACAAAGGTAAAAGGGGGGGGGGGCGGAAAGATAGAATTTACTCGCATAGACCGTTAATCTGTAATATACAGGTTGGCAATACAGGCAATCAAATTAAAGCTGCAAGCATGGGCAGATAATAATGGCATTTTGGTAGAACTTCAGAATGGGCTTCAGAAAAGGTGGGCGTTTCGATGATAACTTATTTGTTCTTACTCAGTGTATTAAAATATCGAGAGTAGAAAGCATACCGTTATATGGTACCTTTTTAGACATTACAAGAGCGTATGACAACGTAGACCACAACATTCTGTGGGATATTCTGGAAGGGGAAGGCTTAGGCGACGATTGTTTACAGCTCTTGAGAGAGATTTACCTAGAAATTACCGTTTGCGCTGAATGAGAAGGGATGAGGAGCGAGGAGAAAGTTGATATCAACAAGGGACTGAGTCAGGGGTGCCCTTTATCCCCACTGCTGTTGATGATGTACATGGTGAGGATGGAGAGGGCGCTAGAAGGAAGTAATATCGGGTTTAATTTGTTATACAAACTGGCAGGCACAGTAGTAGAGCAGCAGCTTCCAGGTTTATTTTATGCGGACGAGACTGTGTTGCTTGCTAACAAGCAAAGTGATTTGCAACGTCTCGTTAATATCTTTGGACAGGAAGGCGAGAATTTAGGTTTGAAATTTAGCATTACAAAATCAGGTGTTATTGCATTCTATGAAAATAGGGAACAGACAGTGGCAATACAGGGCCAGGAAATACCTCGGGTAAAAAAATATAAATATTTTGGTATATGCATAAACGAAGGCAATATATATATGCTGAAACACAGTAAAAAACAATAACAGTAAAGGGGAAGTGAAATGAAGCCATAATGAAACACAGAGCGCTATAGGGATGCAATAGGTATGAGGTGCTACGGGGTATGTGGAAAGGTGTAATGGTTCCAGGACTTGCTTTTGAAAATGCCGTTGTTTGCTTGAAATCAGGGGTACACTCAGGACTCGAGGGCGAGTGGGACGCCTCGCATTGGGCGCTCACGGGGACTTTAAATGAAGCTGTGCAGGGTGATATGGGCTGGACTAGTTTTGAAGGCTGCAGTAAAATTGAGTATGAGGAACGAATGAGGAATATGGAAGAAAGTAAATGGGCTGGGAGAGTGTTCAGGTATTTCTACAGGAAAAACATTGGTTCATAGTGGAGGAAAAGAACTAGGAAGTTTACAAGCAAGTATGCGTCCTGTAGGGTGGGCAGCACATCAACAAAGAACGTCACGCGGAAAGTCATAGAGGCTGAAATAATCTCATGGGTGGCGGCAATGGAACAGAAACCTGCCGTGAGTAACTACTTGAGAGGGAAAAAAACAAAATCAGGGAAGAAACAATTTATGATAACTAAAAGGGAAGCTGATTACTTTTCGAAGCGAGATCGGTATGCTTTAGAACACGCACCTATAAAGCGAGATACAAGAAGGAAGAAGAAGCATGTGCTTGCTGCGGTAAAGCTAGGGAAACTATGGAGCATGTTTTATTAGAATGTGAAGACGTCTGCCCAGCGGTCGATTTAGGCACCACTGGCCTCCTTGAAGCCCTTGGGTTCAGCGAGGGCAGGGGGAAAGTAAGCATGTCTGCAATAGAGATTAGTAAGAGGCGATTGGAAGATTGGTGGAAGAAAAGTAGGGAAACGACCTGCAAGAGAGACGTACAAAAACAAAGTTCACAATAGGGGGTCAGAAAATGTGGTTATGGGAATTCATCGTGGGGTTTTTCTTTTTTTTCTTTATTTTTTAACCTAGGTAGGATATTAGGCAGTGTAATAGCAAGAGCTTGGTGGCGCAACCCACCGCCTCGTCCCAAAGGGGACGCTCATAAGATCCATCCATCCATCCATACATGCATGCTCATTCTTGTAGGCCATCTGCCTAGTGGAAGTGCATTATTGAACTAATTGAATTTCTCAAAGCAAAATGCGTCATAAAATTCCCAAAGCACGACTTACACACGTCCTGCAGACATGATAGCATCGGATTTCAATTCGAATATAGGATAAAACGTAATTCTGTTAGGCGGGAACTCAAACACAAAGCCTCCGTTTGTTTTTGTGTGAGCACCGCTCACGCGGACGCGAGAAATCCCGACCAACTAGAGGCTAACAGCTTCGCTCTAATATACAGGGTGTTTCAGCGAACAATTTCAAAAATTGTTTAAAGGTTGCCTGTGGCAGACAGCTCAATTCTGGTTCATTAGCCGGTCTACTGGAAACGGCGGACACTACTTGCACAAAGAATTGAAGTGCCAAATCGCCTAATTAACAAGAATTCACTAATTAACTTTTAGCTAATTATCTTATGACTCATATTGCAATTTACAAATTCTAGCAGTGGACTTCGCGAGGCGGATCCACTTGGCGCAAATTCTCAGGACTGTGGCTGTTTCGAGATACAAATTCCCGAACGTTGCGGAAAAATGCATTGGCGTTCCAGTTACTTGTGTGCTTCAGTGCATGAAACGACGTTTTCTTTAAACAAATTAACTGGAACGCCAATGGATTTCTCCGCAAAGTTCGCGAATTTATATCTCAAAACTGGCGTCATCTTGAAAATTCGTTCCAAGTGGATCCGCCTCGCGAACTCCACGGCTAGAATTTGTGACTTGCATTATGGGCCGTAATGTAATTAGTTAAAGACTTCATTAGTGGATCATTAATAATTAGTCGATTTTGCATATCAATTTTTTGTGCAAGTATTGTCCGCCGTTTCGAGTAGACCAGCTCAGGAACTAGAGATGTGATATCTGCCACAGACAACTTTAAATGATTTTTGAAAGTGTTCGCTGAAACACCCTGCATAACTAAATAAATATAGTGTCAAGCAAGAGTTCAAAATTGTCTTCACGTTGGCCCAGCTTGTATCACTTTTAACGTACTCCATCGCTGTGACTAAAAAAATATCTTCCAGCATGAGCGAAAACAAAGAAGAACAGCGTAGGATACGCCTTTCGAGCTGAAAACATAAACGCCGTTCTCTTAATTGAATCAGCTTTGGCCGCGACTGGTTTGCACTATGAATATGGGCGTAGAGGGCGAGCATAATAAATTTTGTTGTAGGAAATACGCTGAACAGAAGCATTTGCGTTTACAAAGCGTAAGCAGATATTTCTGCTGTGGCACGGTTTGATTGTTACGGCCGCGCGAGACCATACAACGAAACAGCTAACAATTCCTTACTGGGCATTGTGCTTTGTTACCATACTTTGAAAAATCATCGTGTGTATTTGGCCATAACAATTCTCAATACATTACCTAAGTCGATATTGCAGCTTTTCAGATTCTAAAGAGTACTCGCTTGTACAGGCTAGACCTAAAGTATTTTCTGAATGGTGCAAATTCAAGCCATAAAGGACCGCTTTACAAACGTATACGTACGACATACAACGTCTACCTGAAAAGTGCCCGACCATGATCCCGAAACAAAATGTGGATCCCTCGACTTGTGGGAATAGATGTAAGCGAAACTTTCTATGCTGTTTGCTTTGACTGCGTATAATTAACGGTGTTTCTTCCGCGTTTAGTCCAATATGAGAGTGGTGAGTTGATATTAAAGGTTACCTTGCGTGCACCACTGCTGTTTGTCTGCGGAATACACAGAACACGCAGTGGCGTGTTCTTTGGCGTGTTCTGTGGCGTGTTCTTCAAACTCCTCTCCCCCCCTCCCTCCCGAAATTTTTCCAGCCGGCGCCCTGCTCCCTTTGATATATGCCCAGCACGTCGCTTATGAATAACAAAGGCGCATATCCTTCGAACGCCTGCCTCAGACAACTGCAGTATGGTACAGGCCTTCAGGCAGACCAAGGGCCTGCTCAAGGTAGTAGTTGTGTTATTATGCACCACGCATGGGAAACTTTACAGGAAATAATGACACCTAAGCCCCCCCCCCCCCCCCCCTCCTAATAAGAAAAGAAAAATCCTGACTGCGCGCCTGCGCACAGGCAGACGTGTTTGCTCTCTGCCACGCTCCTGCCATGTATATAGACGCTCTGAACCACCCACCGACGCGGCGTGCAAGAATACAGCAGCAGTGCAACCAATCGGAGGAGGCCCCAAAGAAAGCTTCGCTTAAAAAAAAAAGGGGGGGGAGGGGGGGCTGGCGACGATTGCGATACTCACTAATGCGAAATTTGAGCGCAGCTCGATACGTGTTTTCATTTCGCGATATATTGAGGCAAATAATTCGAGAGCGAAATCACCGCAGCGACTGGCAGTGGGCCAGTGCCGTCAGCGCCTTCGCATTGGGAGGAGCAGTACGGGAACGCTGGCATCGAAGCCAGCTGTGGAAGAAGACGACGACGAACGCACGAGCAGTGATACGAGCGCAAGGGGCAGTATGAGAACGCTGGCGTGATGAGCGGCATCGGAGCCAGCTGTGGTAAAAGACGACCACGAACGCGCGAGCAGTGGCACTAGCGTGTTCGCGCGGTTACGCTGAGGGGCGCCGTCGCTCAACCCAGGAACGGGCGCCTAAGAGCTGCGCTCTAAAAAAGGAGCGTCGCCTGGTATTTTAGTCGTCTTAACCTTCTTCAGAATAGTACCCTCCTGCATCCACACACCCATCGAAGCCCACGGTCCTTCCACTTCTCGAAACAGTTTTGGTACTCCTCCTCGGGGTGTGCTGCTAAAGGACAGCGTTGGACTTGATGTCCTCTCGGAAAAGGGCGTTCATTTCAGGTGCCTTTCGATTTGCGAGAACAGCCGCACGGGCCCATGCCCGGAGGGTAGGGAGCTTCATGAACCATCGAAATACTGTGCCGTGCGCAGCCGTGCAAACAAAGACGGAATCACTTGAGCCGCACGAACAGTGGTGCTATCCTAATGCAGTCGCCAGGTCTTCGAATACCTCTGTCAGAATCCTGGTCAAAATTTTGCAGGCGGCCGCTGCGTATTGAAAGCGTCTTTAAGGTGGCATTCACAGGATCTTTGTTGCGCTCTCATTATGAAGGTTACCACTTCATAAACAATCGCTCAAAATATGGCTCACTCTCCACAGATGTTTGAACATTCCTCGTAACGATTGTACCACATTTCTTGCCTGATTCATGACAATGTAGTTATCTACAGTGTCGAAAAAAATACCGCTTTGGTTCGGGTTCAGTGAGCTCCGATGTTGTTCTGATTTAGTGACATAAAAGCTTATAACGGTTCACGAACCGGTTCATAACATTGAACCGATTCGCCAGCCGGTTCGGCGCAGTAATTATTATTCTCTCCTATGGCGACAAGACAGTGCTATCGACTTGTACGCATGTCGCACGCGCAGGCTTTGTCAGGAAGTGGAAGACGTGGGCTCCCTGTCACATGGCTGACAGAAGTGAATGCTTTTCTTTAACGTGAATATCGGCGAACTTTAATGTTGTGGGGCTGCAACAGCCACACACATGAAGACAGTGCCGTCGCAAGAGCATGCGGCACGCACTGCGGCGCCTAGGGGGGTTCTTTTCCGCGTTTCCATTTATAGTCATCTATACCGAGTACAGGGGAAAAAGAGTACAAATTTATAGGTGTGTTCGAGTAACAAAATTTTGGAATCGAATCGAATACGTGGATGCAGCGTGGTCCCGGCGTTGAGACGCCGACAACGCGGGCTGAGACCACGCGGTTCCTGCTTTTTTATTTTTACGTACACTCGTTCGAAGCACGATGCGCGATGCTCGGATAAACTTTCGCGTTGCGTCCATCGCCTCAACTTTAGCAACCATTTTTTTTCGAAAATGAGCAATCGGAAAGCAGCCGAGTCACCTTGATAAGTATAAGTAACGACGCCTTTTCTCTACAACGTGCAGTTTTCTAATAGAATGCACAGATACGGGAAAAGCTTCATGTACATATAAAAGACAGTGTTAATTTGTCAGAATTCCTGTGTTAGATTCCACGCCTTGGCAGCAGCGCAGCATAGTCAGTGAATGTTTCTTTTGCTTCAAGTAAGGGCTACTGGTTTAACAGTCTCGGAAGAGAACAACAGTTTACGATAGGTAGCGAGGCACTGGAAGTGGTAAGGGAATACATCTACTTAGGGCAGGTAGTGACCGTGGATCCGGATCATGAGTCTGAAATAATCAGAATAAGAATGGGCTAGGTTGTGTTTGCCAGCAGATTGCCATTATTCCTCAAGAGAAAAGTGTATAACAGCTGTGTCTTACCAGTACTCACGTACGGGGCAGAAACCTGGAGGCTTACGAAAAGGGTTCTACTTAAATTGAGGACGACGCAACGAGCTATAGAAAGAAGAATGGTGGGTGAAACGTTAAGGGATAAGAAAAGAGCAGATTGGGCGAGGGAACAAACGCGAGTTAATGACATCTTAGTTGAAATCAAGAAAGAGAACGCGGGGTGGGGCATGGGCAGGACATGTAATGAGGAGGGAAGATAACCGATGGTCATTAAGGGTTACGGACTGGATTTAAAGGGAAGGGAAGCGTAGCAGGGGGCGGCAGAAAGTTAGGTGGGCGGATGAGATTAAGACGTTTGTAGGGGCAGCATGGCCACAATTAGTACATAACCGGTGTAGTTAGAGAAGTATGGGGCAGCCTGCAGTGGGGGGCGTAACCAGGCTGGTGATGATGATGATGAAGTGCTGCTGGACTGGTGGCGAGTAAACTGTGCTGTGTGACACAGGGTGGATTCGCATTGTTTTACATAAATTACAACTAAAAAAAATTCTAGTCTGTAGCAAAGAAAGAAGTCAGCAAATGACATTTTGCTCAGTTTATAGTTATTTTTTAAATAAAAGTAGGTGAGGACATTTATAGTTCGGAACGATTAATAATGGCAGCTGGTGCTAAACGCCGCGACGATCTTCTTTGCGCACTGCAGTGGCACATGGCGCATGAGCCTTGCGCTTCCTAAACGCGGACAAAATTGTCCAAATCACGCAGATTGTATCCCGGGATGGATTTTTAGAAATAGAAGAGCTCGTTCTACTCTGCTTGAAGACTCCAAATGTGCATTTAGCCATGTACCGCAACAATGGAAAATTTATTCTGCCGTTCACAGCCGTTGTCACCGCGCAATGAGAAGATGACGGCGTCCATCAGCGACTGCACTGTTTTGGTCACAAGAAGCCGAGCTGACGAACTATTTGCTTTTCCTATTTTCTGTTCTCGAGGTCACCATCTTTCTTGGTCTCTGTGTGTCTTGGAATGTGCGCTTGATTGTTTATCTGGTAACAGTAGCGAGCTGACCTTACGGCCGAAGTGGGAGCTTCAGCAGAAACGGTGGTTTCTGTGGTGCCCTTAAAACGACGCTTCGGTCGCGGTACACAACTGGCATGGCCGAGTTAAGAAGTGTAAGCATCTCTGCCGAGGTGGCCGTAGAATTATCAGCACATATCTGTCGTCTATCCCCATTCTCGCACATAATGCAACTCGTGAGCCGTAACGATGTTCTCATGTTGTTCGCCGACTGAAACGTAATTGCTTCCAAGAATCGCTTACGTACTTGGAAACCGTTTGCATCATATGTGCTTGAACCGTCTCGTGCTGAACCGGTAGCCAGTCCAGGTCCAGTTCGGTTCGGGCACGTTCTAAGAATATCGGCTTGGGTTCAGTTCCGGCTAGAATTCCGGTTCGGGTAGGGTTTTCGGTTCGGGTTTGGTTGGACACCCTGCGCCAAGCGCTGTTCGGATCATCCGAATTGTTTCTGCTTGGCTATCGACAAACTTAGCACATCAATGCATGCATTATCTTGGTTCGATTCCCTCTGTCATTCTCGCGCAGTTAAACTGGCGCCGTGACGAGACGGCAGTACTCAACCCATTTGCTCCTGCACAACACCAGATAAGGAAGATATTTATTGGCATTCCCTTTGAAACGAGACGGCGACAAATAGTCAGATAGCCTGCTTGATCTAATCAGGTTTTACTACATCTATCGCAGTCTAGCATTTTGCTAGCTCCCGTCGATGTTTTCTTTCTTCATTAAAACCTCTATCCTCATATTGAACAGTTACGTATGCCTGTAGCGACTCCTGTTCTATCAATCGCTTGCCTGCCTATTTTTGCACCAGTACTTAAAGATCTCTTGCTTATCTCGACTCCTGACAGGTTCATGCTTCCAATCGCTTTGGAAGATGGACGTTTCGTACGGGTCTTGCTGAGTGAATATGTTGGCATACCATTACAACGTGCCAAGTTGTTTCCGAATTTTAGCTGCAGTAGACGCATGCCTCATCCGTCCGGTTGCGAATATTTGCTCCGGTGTATTTTCGTCCTCAAGCAGCCAGTTCGGGCCTCAACTAGCAACACACTGCAGATTTTATCATACTGATTCCCTCTCCCCTTAATTTCTTTCTTGCTCTATTTTTAAATCTCCATGGTCTTATTTGTTTCTATTATTTGCGTCCAATTTATCGTTTCTGTTTCTGTCACGTTTTTTTTAGTGACTCCGGGTTATCTGTTTGCACTTTCAGTAACCCTGTACTTTGTTGCCAACTTCCTTGACCTCTTCCTTCATTCCGTGTCCTCGCTTTTCGAGGTACAGATAGTTGTGCACTTTAGCGGCCACTTTCTTTTCATCCCTTCTTTTTTTAGTCTTTCTCCTAAACTAACTTTGTTCTGCGCTTCTCTGAATTTAAATGAAGCCCAGCCCAAGTCACTCTGCACTGCCTGATTTGTGGTTTTACCGTAGGCCCTCAATGCCAATCGGCCCTCTGACTTATGGTTAACTTCTAACCTCGAAAAGATCTCTTATATTTAAGCACAGAATTGCATTTTCGAACGTTAGCGCTGGCACCATTGATCCATTAGCAGACGCAGGGGAAAGGCACACCATGTTAGGAACGGCCTGCAGAGGTGCCGACATGCAAAGTTTTCTCAGCCATCTGCAGCAGCGGGGTTGGCGTTTTCTAAGAACCGACCGTCAGTTTCCAACCGAATGGCGCCACTAGGTCTACTGTGGAGACTTGCTTTGAAAGGACGACAAGGCGTTGTTCCGCAGCCTCTTGGCATCACGGTGTCTGCTACGCCGACTGTCTGTGTGAGGAGGACAATACGCCGAGTCAGCAACTCTTCGTCACCGGAATGCCGAAACGAGGTCGAAGAACCAGGCTTTGTTAGTGAACTCGCTACCACCGACCTGGTCTGTCGGGAGCGGGGGAGTTCCCGAGGGAATGCATTTGGCGACACCGTCCCACGCGTCTTTCAAGACGCAAGACAATGGAGAACCACGGCGGCCACTTTGCGGGGGTCAGCTCGGGGATTAAGAGGCGCCTTCTTAGGGCAAGACCCAGTTCTGCGAAGGCCGTCTCGCCTCGGTGGGGGCAGTGAAACCTGTGCGGGTGTGTGTGTGTGTGTATGCCCTCCCCCTCAAAGGTGGCTCGGCTACGATGACTCTGGTCGAACGTTTTCCTTCACCTAGGCATCTATGGAGGACAGAGTGTATTTAAGTGGCTGTTGCGCGGCTCCTCAGTGTGCTTTTCTGTCGCAGTCATGGTAGACTGATGAACTGCAACGTCCTTATGTAGTTACTGTAAATAAACCCATATTCTTAGTTCTCGATGAGAACAAGTCTCTTACGTCAACAACGTCCTCAGCGTGGATGAGTTGGATGACGGCATGGGCGAGCTACCATCTAATTCATGCCCGACTCCAATCCTTACAACCACCAGCAGACTAAGCGCGTCACGGACCCTCCTTTCACATCGCGTTGTGTGGCCAACCTGAGCTCTGCAGTTTTATCTAAAATAAGATCGGATACTTTTCAGACAGGCAGGACACTTAAATAAATTTAAAATAAACGCAGTTTCGTTTTTATTTCAGTTGTTTGTTTTGAGGCCTGTCCATTATTTTTAACGCTTGAGTTAATATAAATAATATTGTTGCTTATTTCAACGAGAATAGAGTGCATGCTGTCAGACAAGGTCAACAAGCAAAAGGCGTGTGGGGCCTTAGGGGTTTTTCGACCGCTTAATAGCGTCTTTCTGAAAAATCCGTTGGCAACATTGCATAGTAGTGCCCCGGCCCCCCGGCCACCGCATAACGGTAGCAGTTCTTTTTTGTAGGACTTTTCAGCCGGCGGGCCTCTACCTTTTTCGCGCCGCGCGCATTATCGAACAACGTGTCATTATTTAATCTACTTTGGCGGCGCCTCCAGGGCACCAAAGGGGCGGCAACGAGGACAGCAAAGCTGTAATCCAGACTGGTCTCAGCTTTGAACCCCCCCACTTCCCCTTGATTGCCCCGGAGATCCTGCGCCGCCTGCTCTATTATAACTCCCTGTGCTCTCCTGAGGCCTCCGTTCGCCGGTATTATCTTCATTTTCTCCTGCATGCTAAATGATTGCATAGGGCAAAGTGGCACGGTAAGCGTAAACTCCTTCGCGCAGGAAAAGAAAAACACCAGAAAGGGAAGAGCTGCTGGCTGGAACCGGATGGAATGTCCTGCAAAGAACCTCTCCCCCGCATAACTATTTGATGGCAGATCAGAGCGTTGGTAGATCTCGCTGAATACTTACCCGCCATGCACAATACAGCAAAGGAATCGTACCGACTGAAATTCACTTGTTTCCTTCCATGAGAAAAGAATTACTTGTGCTCAAAAAATCGATGACGCAAAATAAGTAAGGCTAGGGATGAACCGAGTGCAACGGTGCTATCAAACTTCTTCCAAAGTGGACTGGCCTGCTTGGTTCTACGATGGACCACATGCATCACCAGTGAGGGGACTATGCTGAGTAGCGTGTTTTCATATGCTTCTTTTTCCATATGCGCGCTCACATGTAGAGTTTGACGTTCTATGGAAATTTACTTTCGGTTTAACTCGCAATTGCTAACCGTGGACCCAATAGCATTTCAAGACTAGAAGGCCCCCTGCCGAGTAGTCGGTGCTCTGCGGCGTCGTCTTGCGGGTGCCTGAGGACATTGCTCACACTTTCATCCTCCTGGTCACAGACACAATCCGTGTGTTCGTTGAGCCACTACCCAGACGCGGAATGTACATCAGTGTTTATTTATTTATTTATTTATTTATTTATTTATTTATTTATTTATGCAGATACCTAAAGCGCCCCTATTGTTGTAGGGAAGTGTGAAGTAAATTGATTGATGAGAGCGCATAAGGCGCGGTGAATAAGTGCAGCACATAGTGTTCTAAGTCTGAAAGCTACCGTTGGGTTGTGTAGGGCGCCGTGGCGATTTATTCCTGAATGAGCTTATAACCACTTGCGCTCCTTCAACGCGCACCGTGGTTTACAGACTTCTGCATCCCGTCACCGTAGCGGGTCGGCTACCGCGGCCGGGAAACGAACCCATATCGCCTCGTGCTCGGAAGCAGAACGCCGCAACCGCTGAGCCAACGTAGCTTTGTCCGTCTGGTCCGCATTAACGAAGCACAAGACAAGCCAAAACTCCTCGAGTTAGAGTTAAACATGTCCTGCTGCTAGTACCAGAACGTATCTTGTTCAAGATGTACGGGTATAACATCTGGCTTCGCGAGAGCGGAAGGGCTGAATGGAGTGGCGTTTATGTAACCTCTTCGCCTGGCCAATTTAACCGTGGCGCGTGCGCGCGGTAATCGCAGTCGGGCGCACTGTACAGTCAGGCGGAATGCGTGCTTAGGAAAGCTGCACCGGTAAAGGGCGAGCTGCACAACGAGTAAGCGCTTAGCCGAGAGTGACAAAGTCGTCTTTGGCTGTAAATTAGCGTCGTGCACAATTCCTGGAAGCAATGTGTTTGCAGGAGCGATGAAGGCCAAACTGCGCACTACACAGCCGCTGCTGAGTGCTGCGCCATCTCGCAATGCGTGTTTGCTCCAGAAGTCAAGTGTTTTTAAATAATTCCAATCCTAAGCAGATTATGAAGCCTTTTTTACCTGTATGAGGTACTTTAATTGCGACAGGTTAATGTATAATTATCCTGTCGAGCGTGCTGTATACAAGATGCACCACAGAGAAAATGCACCATTCTTTCTCTCTCTCTCTTTGTCGGAATCATGTCTCAGACATCGCATTTGGACAAATGCACTTATTCCTCCACATGCGAGGAATAATCCTCGCATGTAAGCCTTTTTAGTCTATAAGCCGTGAAGACGCATGTTAAATAAAGCAAGTTGTGCTCGCCACACTACAGGTGTTGAAGTACAGTTTAGTTTATCGCGGATTGCCGCGCCTCGAAAACGTTTCGAGAACAAATGTTCGCCGTCGACGCGGTCGGTGTGCAGGCGGATCTCACTTTCCTGTAAGAATGCGATAACCGGCTCAGAGCAGACGCAGCTTATCTTCGGCGGGCGTTTACTCCGAACCGCAGCGTTAATTCAAGGCCAATTGGGCTTTCTTCTTTCTCCCAGAAAACTTTCAAAATATCAGAAGGATGCGTGATTTATCTTTTGTCCACATTTTCAACATGACGTACTATGTCTGCTGTATACGCCGGGTTTCTCAAGAAAATAATACTGCTGTCGCTGGGCGCATTATACAGATACGTGGGGTGCACTTTCGTGTGTTCTGTACTATAGCGGGAATCATATTTTACGTTTGACGTAAAACATGATGCCAAGTCTGCAGACTTGGCATTAAAGGGAAGTTCATTTTAGGTGCATGAGTCTCAACGACACTTGTACAGCGCATCATCAGGGGCGCTTTTAGTTGTGTCGTGAAACGGCAGAACTCAAAGTTTTAAAGATCGGCTTGTATACTTATAGCGATAATGTTGTTAAGTTCTGCCTATGACAATATGATGGGGAAATTGGTTTCGTTTCACGCAAACAGTTACGTGTCTTTTGCAGGAAAGAAATAGATGCATCACTGCTTGTGTACTTTACTCCTATTTTGCTCGTGAAGATAGGCGAACTTTGATTTCAAAAGGAAAGTGGGAGGGCGGGCGGCGGTGACTATACGTGGTTGTTGAAAACAGATGGTACTGAGTTCCATAATAAAAAACTACTGAAATGAAACCGTTGCTTGTCTATGTGTTTTTTGGACTATAGACGAAATGAGAGTCTTGTTTAGGGCAAATTTTGTGAAATAGTGCCTTCGAGTTGTTATGGGATATCACGCTGCCGCGAACAGTACAATTTATTTGCCACGTGAGTGGCCATCTGCAAGCCTTTCTCAATATACCTTCCTCTTCCGCTCCACATTCAGTCGCACATCTTTTTCTTCCGTGTTGAATTTCCGAGTTCTTGAACGCAGCGGTCTGTCTTTTGCGTTCACGAACGGGCCTGTCACGCCGAAGTCGCGTGCATTGTGAGCTGCGCGTTGGTGACAGCGCTCTCCACTTCCTTGGCGATACGCTTCCGGTTGCACACGATGGCGTCCAACAAGTCCTTTATTCTCACGCACGTCGAGGACGCGATTCGCAGACCCTGTCTCCACAAGAGTGCCCGTGTTCATTTGCTCCTTGGAAAGGGTTTCCTGCATGAACAGGGTAGTGATACGGGATACGTGATAGATACACCACATCAGGGGATTCTTTATTGTTGTCAAGCGCAGTGAGGAGGATGAAAGTGAAGAAATCTGTTAGGATACTCATATCCTTTAGAGGGATAACTACCTGCCATTCTCAACAGAGAAGCATGTATAGATCGTTTACAATGGTTAGATTGAGGAGCGCAAAAGGGACGGAGCTACCAGCTCCGACGCCACATGACGCCGTACCCTGTAGCCGTACGACGCCTTCTATAACCGAGTACAGTGGAATGCCGAACCGCCGCAAGAGTGGGACGGGCGTGTGTAGGATGATGTTGCGCATGTTGAGTAAAGGGAGGCGCTGCACATCTGAAAAAAGTATCAGCCGACGGTATGCAATCTCGGCGTACTCTGTAGTACTATATACATGGGGACACCACTATCATGCAACAGGATTTAAAAATATGCAAATCCCACGTAGCTGGACAGAACCAAGGTAATCTTTGCCGTCGCTTGGAAATTCTGAGGTTGTTTATTGCATACTGCCTAGCTAATTAGTCCCAATTAATTAATGAACTTCTCAAATGTTGTAATGAAATAGGAAATTGTAGAGCAACGTGAAATACTGTTAAAAACGTGAAATACTTAAATACAACGTGAAATACGCCGTTCTGTTCCTCAATACGTGCTACATAAAAGTGTTTTTCTGAGCGTGAAAGAAGCCCGCGAATGCACGCGAAATTGCTGCGCGACTGGCCGCTTGAGTACTTTTCATGTATCTATAATACTTGAGATGTTGATTAATTGATTAGGTATAATTACGTAATTAGGCGGAATGCAATAAACTATCTGAGTATCTCCAAGCGGCATCAAACAACATTACCTTGGTTCTGTCCAGCTACGTGGCATTTGCATACTTTTAAATATTGGTGCATGATAGTGGAGACACAGGGGAAGCGTGCACATGTTTCGCTTTTTGTGCGGATCCGACAGCGGTTTTTATCAAATAAATGGTTGTCGTTTGTAATAGATGAATGAGTGTTTTAGGTGAGCTACTCATATTTAAAAGAAGAAAGTTTTGCTCCGATATGAATGCATTATGAACAGATCGTGAGTGAGCGAACTATTGAGAGTCCTTTCGTTCGATTTTGGTGTCGTCATGGCAGGAGAAAACAATTAGACTGTTCGTACACTAGTAATTGCATGCAGTCAATATAGGCCGACAACGTTTTCTTGGCTATGGAAATGCATTTTCCTGACTGTGTTATCAGAAGTACAAGAAATGAAAATGTGTCTCAATGCAAATTTTGTTGACATCACGCAAAGCATAGCGAAACATCCTCAAACGACTGCAGCTTCGATAAAGCGCAAAACACGAAGGCACTTTCGGCGCAAATTTTGATTTTGGCTGTAACCTTTGTCCTTGCACTTTTTCTTTCTTCTTTTCTTATCCGAATGAATTAATTCGGGGACCGATAAGCTAATATAACAATAGTGTAAATAAGAGAGCAGACTGTAATGCATATACAGCTTTGACTGCTCTCCCTGTTTCTCCATGTCCGGGGACTATGAGTGTTCGAAGCATGTTGGAAGAACCGATTGTTGCGAGGGGCAGTGAGAACAGCAGAGAGACGTTTTTAATGGCACTGAAAACGATCTTATTGGCACAGTGCTCGCGCATAATTACTGTCACGATGGATTACACAGCATAGTGAGGTCGTAAGAGCTATACCGTTTACGAGAGAATGGTAGAAAGAAATGTAGGCGTAATCGGGTATCATTTCATCGGAGGACGCCCACCCGCCGACTTGGAGCATTCGCTCACCGCCGTCAGGCTGAATTTTGGCCATATGTAAATTATCACCAGCAGTATCGGTCGATTTGCGCTTTCTGTTGAAATGGTTGCGTCACCGGTGAATAGTAATTCACTCAGAAAGTTATACGAACGCTTTTCTGCATGTACTCAGCATGTCGTCTGCTATCGGAAAGGGGAGGCCAGAAGAGACAATCACGGCGCGGTCACGTGTTCAAAGATGGCCGCGCCCATGCGACGGTGCTGTACATAGGACGCATGCAGAGTGCCCTGAATCGGTACTCGCCAACAGCGTTAGTGCAAAGTAAAGAAGTGCTAGTCATATGGAGGCCTTCCCGGTTTACCTATATACACATGTTCGTTCGATGGAGCTGACAGTCCCCCTGGAAATGGCGCCGTTAAGGTGATTTTTTAATTATTCTTTTTCGTCTCTGGAGAAACGGTCGTTACATTTATTATGCAGGGCAAACATTGTCGAGAGCTCACAAGTCACTACAAGTTTAACCATTCTCTGCTGTCGGGCCGTTTAGTTGAGCCGTTGAGTCCGTTTATAAATTCAGAGCACGAAACGAGACTAGGTGTAGAAACAAGATAAGGAAAAGTTCGCACAAATGGGGACGATACAGGGAAAAGGAAACGAGACGGTGACAAGCACTGACTCCCAGATGTTGTCTTTACAACAACGATATACAGGGAGTCCCACGTAAATTGAGTCAAGAATTTAAAGATGAAAGGCGCGTCGGAAGCGAATTGAACCGAACGCATACTATTCGCAATAGCCTATAGTGACTCAGACAATTTTGTTTTCCCCATAGCTCACTAGTTAATTAAGTTTAATTACCCAACTTTTTGATTATTGGCTGAGGACCCCAAGTATGTTACGCAGATTTGTAAAGCACCTTCAGAAACCACCGTTCGAGTTGCTTCCTTTACGATGCGTCTCATGTAGTTCTTTCTTCCGGGTTGCAAAGAAAGCCCGAAAAATATGAAAAAAAAAGCACGTGACGGAGCGTTTGCGCAGTGGTATTGTGCTGCCTTCACGTGTGTGCTCGGTGAACAGGGCCGGCTGCATCGTGACTGGCGACGCGGAAGCGGCAGGGCGTTCTTTATCTCATCGGCAGCGCTCGGCCAGCAGCATGGACTTTCGCCGTCATCCGACGAGAGCCGACCTTGTTCACCGAACTCACGCTAGCAGCACGATACCACTGCACATTAAGCGCTCCGTTACGTGGCTTTTTTCATATTTCGCGGGCTTTCTTTGCAATCCTAAAGAAAGGACTGCGTGTGATGTATCGTAAGATAAACAGCTCTATCGATGGTTTCTGAAGGTGCTCTACAAATCTTCATATCATACTTGGGGTCCTCACCCATTAATTAAAAGGTTGGGTAATTAAACTTAGTTAATTAGTGAGTTATGGGGAAAACGAAAAAAAAAATTGTCTAAGTTTACTACAGGCTATTGTGAATACTATGCGCTCGGTTCAATTTGCTTCCAACGCGCCTTTCATTTTTAAATTCTTGGCTCAAGTTATGTGGGGCACCCTGCATACAGGCTGTCCCACGTAACTTGAGCCAAGGATTAAAAATATGCAAATGCCACGTAGCTGGACAGAACCAAGGTAATGTTGTTTGCCGTCGCTTACATACTCAGATTATTTTTTTTTCATACCGCCTACTTAGTTAATTATGCATAATTAATTAATTAACTTCTCAAATATTATAATGAGAATGAAAAGTGTAAATGAGAAAATTGTAGAGCAACATGACTAACTCCCGATACAGCTTTCTGTTGCTCGATACGTGCTACATAAAGGTGTTTTTCCGAGCGTAAAAGAAGCCCGCGAATACACGCAAAGTGCCTCGAGCATCCAGTCGCGCGGCAATATTGCGTGTATTCGCAGGCTTCTTTCACTGTTGGGTGGCAGTATACCGGGTGTTTCAGAGAACACTTTCAAAAAAATTTTAAAGGTTGCCTGTGGCAGATAGCACAATTCTAGTTCATGAGGTGGTCTACTCGAAGCGGTGGACCCTACTTGCACAACAAATTGAAATGCACAATCGGCTAATTAACAAAAAAGCACTAATTAACTTTTTAACTACTTACTTTATGTCCCGTATTGCAATTTATAAATTCTAGACGTGGAGTCCGCAAGGCGGATTCACTTGGAGCAAATTCTCAGGATGACACCAGTTTCAAGATATTAATTCCCGAACTTTGCGGAGAAATGCATTGGCGTTCCAGTTACTTTCTTAACAAGACGTTGTTTATGCATTCAAGCACAAAAGTAAGCGACAGCCCTACGGTGCTCCGCGCCTGCTGTGCAGAAGTCAAGACAATATGACGTTATGAAAAATCCGGACACAGTGGCCTGGTATCGCGAAGTGAATAATGTGAAGCGTACACGACGCTAAGCGCGGTCTCCAGAAGGAGTCGCATCAGCAAGATAAGTATTTGCGTCGCTCGAATTATGCTGTCTTGTATGCTCTCCGGGCGGCGTACATTTTGATCATTTAATGCAGTGCGTTTGAACGAAGCTACGACCTTTGTGTGTGATTGGCGGTGTAAGTGCATGTCGTATGGATTGTACTGAAGGACTGAACGAACTTCACATCAAGGCCATGGAGCCTGCAGCCATTCGGTTGCCAACTCAAAAATGATTTTATTTATGTGTAACTTTCATATTTACGTTCAGCCACGGAGCGCGTATCCGCAACTCCTCAGGCTTCGACTCTGCCTCAGTGGTCGTTCCGGCTTGACATGGTTGAATTATCCGCAAGAAGAGTGAAAAGTATTTATCGAGAAAGAGGTAAGTCAAGGAGACACAATCTCTCCAAGATATTCGCTGCATGCTTAGAGGAAGTATTCAAGCTGTTAGACTGGGAAGGATTAGGAGTGACGATCAACGGCGAATATCTCAACAACCTCTGCTTCCCGATGACATTGTCCTGTTTAGCAACGCTGGGGACACATCGCAACAATTGGTTGAGGGCCTTAACCGGGAAAGTGTAGCAGTAGGTTGAAGATTAATATGCAGAAGACAAAGGTAATGTGTGCAGGAGTAAGTTTATCTAGATGATTTACTCACAAGGAACCCTGATCATGTATAGGAAAATTACAGAAGAGTGAAAATGGTCGGAGGGCGTACGGCCGGCATTACCAAATCATGACCAGGAGCTCACTGCTAACGTTGAAAAGAAAACTTCATTCCATTGTTACAATATTATTATATGGGGCAGAAATTTCGAGATTAAGAATTACGCCTGAGAACAAGTTAAGGACAGCTCAGACAAGCGTTGGAACGAAAAATGATGGGCCTACCGTAAGGAGACACGAAGATAGCGGTGTGGATCAGAGAGCAACCGGGGATAGCGGTAATTGAAATTAAGAGGAAAAATTGAAGCTAGACAGGCCACGTAATTAGTATAGATAATCGGTTGTCCACTAGAAATACAGAGTGGGTGCGAAGGAAAGGAAGCGCTGTCGAGGTCGGCAGAAAATTAGGGCGGGTAATGCAATAAGGATATTTGCAGCCCCCCCCCCCCCCCCCAACCTATGATTTATTACCGAGCTCCAGAAAAGATGTTTATGTGCCTTTGTGCATTTCGTCTCTGTCGGAATGCGGCCGCCTGAACCTGCAAAAGCAAACTCTTGATCTGGTTCGAGGCATCATCGTGTTTCATCAGCTGAGGAAAAGCCAAGAAGAAGCGATCTATCGATCGCTTCTTCTTGGCAGCACAGGCAGCACACCCAGCATCGATGAACGCTGATACGATATCAAAATGTGATAGGCAGTGAAACTTGCAGGTGTCGATGTTCCGCAGTGAAGTCTTTGTAATAAATTGTTAGTGTCAGTAGCCACTGCTTCTTTCTGCATTTGTCTTTCCAGGCTGCTTTCACAGCTCTCGGTGCCCTCGACAAGGATCCTATGCGAAGGGAGCGTGCGTTCTGTCATCGGTTGGTGCTCTGCGACATCATTAACCAGCACCTTAAACGGTACCGGGTGCCGAGGGAGCTAATAGGGAACTTATCTGCGCGGTTAGAATCGTACCGTCACCATCCGGTGTGCAGGGCCGGTTCCCCCTGAACAGCTCGGTTTCAGGGTGAGGCCGGCCAGGCCCCGTACAGTGCAGTGCCGGCAGTGCGGCCGCTTCGGACACGTGCTGGAGTGCTGCAGGTGGCCGTCGGACTGCATCTCCTGCTTTAAGAGCCACCCGGAGAGCTCCTCCTGCCAGACGGTCCGCTGCAGGAACTGCGGTGGCCCCAACAGGGCGGACACTCCCGCCTGCCCCAAGTGGCAGGAGGAACGGAAGGTGGCCACCATCATGACCTTCTCCACCTCGGCACTATCGAGGCTTGAATAGGTGTAGGGTAGCGCGATTAAAAGACAGGACAAAAGAAGACACATAGGGACACACACAGCGCTAACTTCCAACAATGTTTATTATCAAAAACCAGGACACACTTATATACTCAGCCAACATGAGTCACAGCCACGTGAACAGATAACCATTCGAAGCGAAACATTTTTATAAGTAATATCTTAAGCCATACACAAAAAATTTTTTAAAGTGCGAAATGACTAGACCTATAATAGAAGCTAAGCAGATTGCTGCCCTGGGGGATTCTTGTATCAGTAAACCGTCATTGGCTCTCTTTGAAAAAGAACTGAAATTTTTACGCATGGCTTAAGATATCACTTATAAAGATGTTTCGCTTTGAATGGTTATCTTCGAATGGAGTCTGTGGCAGGCCTCGGCCTCGGCCAGAGATGTCAGGAGTACGTACGCTCCTTCCTAAAAGACAGAGAAGCCCGACTGCGAGTCTCACAACTTAAGTCGGACCCCTACACGCTGGGCTCCATCGGAACACGGCAACACTCAGTCATCTCTCCGTTGCTATTTAATATAGTGATGAAGGGACTCGCAGACAAAATACGAAACATCTCAAATGTAAACTGCGCTCTATACGCAGATGACATTGCCACCTGGAGCCCGGGAGGCTCCCTGGCAGACATGGAGCAGGCATTACAGTCTGCCCTAGATGCCACGGAAGAGTACTTACTAGACACAGGAATGAAACTATCCTCCAAGAAATCGGAACTTTTACTATTTCGCAAGTCTTGCCAAGGAGTCCGCTACCTAACTCCTCTAGACGAACTCCCGAACGCATTACACTACACACAAGAGACGGACAACAGATTCCGCGAGTCAACCACATACGCATTCTTGGGCTCGTAATCGAAGCCACCGGATGCCACGGACACAGGATCAAACACCTAACCGCAAGAACCGAAAACATGATCAGACTCATCCACAGAGTTTCGGGGCGCAGGAAGGGTCTCTGCGTAGATAATCTTCAGCGCGTATACCACGCGTTCCTTATGAGCCACATTAATTTCGTCGCCATCTGCCCACAACTGGACGAAAACAGAAAAGACGAAACTAAACAAACTCATGCGTAAGAGCATCAAACAGGTCTTGGGCATTTCACAAAGAGCAAGTACAGCAAAGGTTGACCAGCTAGGCATGCACAACAACATCGACGAAGTGATCGAGGCTCAGACTATGGCGCAAATACTCCGCCTATCCTCGCCCAAAGCCGGTAGGCTAATCCTAAACGAAGCCAATGTCTCCTCTTCTCTCTATCTCGAGCACGCGGTTACCCTACCGAGCGAAATTAGAGACAACTACAAAGTGGACCTACAACCCTACAACTACAAAGTGAACCTGGTGATGCTCGTTCTGATTGATATACAAGGGGCCTTTGACGGCTTGCCCCACGCAGTCGAACAGCAGGCACTGGACCTCCTCGGCATGTGTGGCTTCCTGCGGTGGTTCATCTCAGCGTTCCTGAACGGTCGTACCCTCTGGGTACGTGTGGGTCGATCGAAGAGCGCTCCCAGGCCGGTTGCTGCAGGCGTACCGCAGTGGTCAGTCGTGAGCCCCTTCCTGTTAAACCTGGCCCGGCTGCCCGCTGCCCTCCCGATCGACCCTCACTTCACCGTGCAATTGTCAGTCTATGCGGACGTCATTGCCCTGTGGGTGCGAGGACCTCCGCAGTCTTTTCACGGTGCACGTAGGGCACTTCTGCAAACCCTGGACACAGCTGCTGCCTACTTAGGCAGCATCGGCCTGATGATCTCGGCTAGGAAGACGGAGGCCATGCTGCCCCATCCCAGAGCAACGGCCCGTCGCTCAGCTGCCCGGCTGCACCAGGAGGACGTCCAGATCCCCTGGAGTACGGCAGACACATACCTCGGGCTGCGCCTCGATCACTGGCTGTCCTGGTTGCTTGCTGCCAAGGCGCTGTTCAAGCAGACGCTCCGGGACCGCAAGGCAGTGTCCCAGCTGCTTTCTCGCGGACATGGCTGCACTACCAGATGGGCACTGCGGCTATCCGATGCCGCAGCCACGTCTGCGCTGCTGTACGCCCTTTCTCTGGTGGTGCTACCCCCTCCTCGCATCAGGAAGCTGTAGCTGCAGCACCGGTCAGCTATCCGGCTGTGCCTGGGCACTCCCCGCACCTCGCAAGTACCGGCCACATCTCGTAAATGATGTTATTCATACAATTCTTCTCAAGTTTATACGCCTTGCAATCGCACCCGCCAGAATATGTAAATTGCAGTATGTGCCCATAAGTTAAAAACTTAATTTGTGAAGGATTGTTATTAACCGATTACGCATTTCAATTTTTTTGTGCAAGTAATCTCCGCATCTTCGAGTAGACAAGCGCAAGGACTGGAATCGTGCTATCTGCCACAGGAAATTCTTAGAAAATTTTGAGAGTCGTGGACATTGCGCTTAGTTCTTTTGCTTGTGGCCACAGTAGAAGCTTCCGCCTTGTCTAGCCTGTTTGCCTTAACTTGGAAGTTGTCAACCTGTTACATACTGAAGGACACTCTAGGCTCACCCTAAATCCAGCGAGACAGACCTCTACAGCTGACACCTTTTTTTTTATTTTGTTGAAAATTCTCGGACGCTATGAGTGCCGTCATCGTTGACCGTCTCTGAGAATATGGCCAAGGGTGTACACCTCAATATACCCAAATGCTAGAACACAAATACCAATGTGGCAACTCAGTTCAAGTGGCCTTATATACGTTCAATCACGGCCGGTCCTGAGTATACGCACGCGCGTACTCCAGACCAACCGGGATTCAGTCGAGTGAGAAAGAAGTTCAGTTGACCGGGAGATTAAAAAAAATGTTTTTGGTTGCTGTCTGACCTGCTCTTGCTAAGACAGTGACTTGAAAGTGTGCGTGTGTGCAGGAGGGAATGATAGCGTGCAACCTATACGCCCCCCCTCCCTGCCTCCCTACGCGCAGTTCACGAGCTCATACACAGACCTCAGAGCTTGGTGTTTCATGTTTTTTTTCCTTCTGTTCGGAGCTGTTCTTTTTGGCCTTCTCAAATCAATCGGTTTCAGGTGCCTCGATACCGTGCCGCTGCCAACGAAGCAATTTGGTTTGTCTGCAGCAGGCGTCAGTTATCTCCCGTATTGGGCACAAGGTGGGCACTGTGCTGCATTGCGAGGTAATGCGAGGTACAGACGCTTGCACCAACTTTTGACACGTATGTACAGTAAATCAGGGTGGTTTGCTGGACGAGTTGGTGCGTTGTGAAGGTGTAATGGTTTCAGCGAGCGCAAGTAGATGGAGGACACCGGACGAATGCGGGACTTACCCGCCGCGGTGGCTTAGTATGAGGTCGCGGGATCAAATCCCAGCCGCGGCGGCAGCATATTGATGGGGGCGAAATGCAAAAAAATGAGTAAGTTAGGTATCTTTACATAATTTGAATGCGAAAGCATAATGACTTGTCTAATTAATTGGTTACGACCATGATACGTGGCGTCATGCATTATCACGTGCCCTTCACAACTCTACCTAAATCCACTTTGCTCTAATTTGTAACAACCTTAATCGACTTTAATGCACCTTAATCCACCTTGGCATAATTTGTACCAACCTTAGTCCACTTCAATCCACCTGATCCCACCTTACTCTAATTTGTACCAACCTTATTTCACCTCTCTCTCATTTGTACCAACCTTAATACACCTTTATACACTTTAATCCACCTTGCTCGAATTTGTAGCATGCTTAATCCGCCTTTAGTACACCTTAATTCACTTTCATTCACTTCACTTTGATTCCCGTTACTCCACCTTAAGTCACCTTACTCTAATATGTTCTAACTTGAATTCACTTTAATTCACTCTAATTCACCCTAATTCGCTTTTATTCACTTTATTTAACTTTAACCCACATTAATTACCTCTAATGACTACACATTAACGTTGTTATACCATTTACTATCTTCTGTATTACTTCTAACGTAAAACAAGACGCTGATGACATCACATTAATTTTTAGTACCACTCGTTGGGACAACGCCGGCCGGCTTTTCTGTCTCATGAGACATACAGTATAAGATACAGTTATAATACAGTATAAAACTTTCGCATTAATAAAAGCGCCCGTGCATTTGGGGACACGTTAAACATCCCCTGGTGGTTAAAAATTCATCCGAAATCCCCTATTATGGCGTGCCTCATAATCAAATCGAGGTTTTGGCACGTACAGCCCTAGAACTAAGCTTTAATTCGAAGAAAACCGAAAACGATCGCTGCTGCGCATGCGCAAAACAAATAAATAAAAAATAAAAATAAAAATGAAATGAATAAATGAAAACAAGCAACAGAAAAAAAAAGAGACGAAAAATTAACTGGCAATGAAGACGTGCTCAGCGTGGTATTTTCGGTGTCTGGTATAAAAATTCCAGCTCTTTATCAGTATGTTGGACAGAAAGTTCTGCTTGCGTCTTTTCGCCTCGCTGCAACCATCGTACTATACTCGGTCTGACTGGAACGGCTTCGCCCACATGTACCGCGGCATGCAACGACTGCGCAAGTTGGGCTGGGCGCCTGCCAAACTAGCAGCGCGCGGGCGCCGAGCCGTAAAACTGCGGCCGCTTTGCCCGCAGGCGTTGTTCTCCTTCCGCTTGCCTGTGAATACGCCGGCCGCGGCTACGCCGGACACCGCGAGAGCCGGCGACGACCGAGGTGCGCTGGTTGAGTGCTTCGCAGCACCGGCTCTATTCTCGGGCACAGTGTATAGTGTTGCCGCGGGTCTGTCGTCAGCTCTGCCAGCAGGAGAAACCGAAAGCTCGGGGAAACTGGCGCTGGTTCAAGGCAAGCGATTGTCGTCGCTGCACTTGTGGACGCCTTCTCTTTTCTCTTTCGTAACCCTTCACGCGTGATGCATGCCACAGGGACAATTTTCATGCAAAATAAGACAGAAAGGACGGCCGAGGTGTGCCTATAGCGCTAAAGTTTTCGAAGCACGAAAGTAGTAAAAAAATATAATTTTTTTCACAGCTTCCAAGGCTGATCCTGGAGTTAAGGTGTGTAAGGTAGTGTTCGCACAGTGGAGCATACATATGTATACTATATGTATCAAACCTCTTAATCCTTGGGCCATGCGTTTGCTACGATAAATGTTTTTCTTCTTAAAACTATTTCTTTTAAACTTGTCGCTTTCTAGTGTGTGTTGATGTGATTCTTCTGTGCAGAGAAAGGAAGGGTGGGGGTAAAGGAAGGAGTGAGTGACCCGTACCGATGGGGCACGAGGCGTGTAATAATTCGAGACCAGTCCAAAATGACTTTTGTGAAAACTAGCAAGGGGCGCTGTAAGGCTGGCGCAATCTACAGCGGATACAATAAAACATCAAGAAAGTAAATTTTATAGGTAATTTCTGTTATCTATATGTGTCCGGATGAAATGGTTATTGGCAATGGCAGTCGTTACTAGAGTTGTGGCACATGAAGAAAGTTCCTAAGACGCGCGAATTGCTTTTCCCTGTGCATATTGAGCAGAGCTATAGGATACCGAAATAACGTGTATTGGGTAACTTGGGTAGACTGTAGCGCTAAATGTCCTGAAATATTGCGCTATGCAGCTGTAGCATGGATTACACAAGTCTGCCCCACGTTTTCTCTCGAAGGAATTCGGGTCCTTGAGAAATGGCTCAAAGCAGATCGAACCAAGCTTACGTTGGTTCTACACGCGCCCAGCACTTTCCTATAGCCGCCCTTACACGTCAACTGTGGAGCACGACTGGGTAGAGGGATTTGTTAACGGCTGTAGCTAACTGTCAACTACGGCTGACCGCAGGACAGTTCCTACATCTTCTACTAGATCGCGCTGTGACGCTTACCTGAACGCTTACCCGCTCTAAAGAGAACCGAACGCACATCGCACTAGCTGCGTGCAGGCTTTGGCGTTTGCGCGCAGTTGTCAGCCTCCAAACAAGGGCGAAGTATGAGTTTAGCGAAGCAACGTACGGAGGGCACGTTGCTTCGCTAAACTCATACACACGTTGCACTCATACAAACTCATACAAACTCATACAAACTCATACAAACTCATACACACGTTGCTGAAGAAAGAGAATGTTTGGTTCGAACTGCAAACTGGATAAGGGGGGGGGGCGGAGTTATAAAAGTGCTTTCTGCTAGGGTATTTGGTTCATTCTTGCCGACATATAAAGTTGAACTTGGCTAATTCTCATGCTTGGCAGCATTTTATGATCCCGTTGTGTCTCCTCACTCTCGCTCTCTTTCCCTCTTTTTCGAAGTTGGGCTTTGGATGTTGCACATGTGAACTCCCAGCCTCATTTGCGTACAAAGGTCTCGTACTACCTGTAGGTGACAGAAGGTCAAGAGCTCACGTGAGAGCGTTGAGATACGCTTATCACACAAACGGCGTTGCAAAGTCTCAAGCGGATAGTTCGACAGCGCTGCGAAATATAGGTCTTTTTCAAGAACTGCGACAACGTAAATGGATGTTTTCGAAGAATCTTAGGGGGTGATGAACTCACAAATTTTTATTGCCATTATGCGCATGTCATTTTGCAGAAAGACAAATCTTTATTCCAAAATATAATGACTGAACATTTTAGGCTCATCCGAGGATTAATTGTAGGGCTGGTAGATTAAAGTTAAATTCTGGGGTTTCACTTGCCAAAACCAGGATATATGATTTCGAAATGCGCCGTATTGGGGGACTCCGGAATAATTTTGACCACGTGTGGTTCTTTAATGTGCACCCACTGCGCGGTACACGGGCGTTTTTGTATTTCTCCCCTATTGAAATGCGGCTGCCATGACCGGGATTTGAACCCGCGCCTTCGGTTTTAGCAGCGTAATGCCAAAGCTACTGCGGCAGCACGGCTGGTACTGATAGTCTTGTAAACGGCTCCGATAACGAATTTTTCTCAGAAACACTGACGTGACCTCTCTCTTTTGACACTGCACAAATGGCTATAACGCAATGTCTACACTTTCTTTAGTGCATTATCTAGGGCAGCAGTAACTAGTCAACTGTCCGCAATCAATAATGCATTAACAAGTAACTTGAATTAGTTATTCGGATAAGTGCATTCTCCTATTCTAAAAATTCTCCTTGGACTCACTTTCATGTGCGCAGCATATTACGAACTGTGACTCTTATCCGGTACTCTATTATCCGTGTTGTCAGAAGAAAAGAAATTGCCAGTGCTTTCTAGTGAAATGTAGGTTTAATATATGTTTAAGGATGTGTCTTTGATACCACCACGGTGAAAGAACTAACAGAAGCAATGTTTGCCCTGTGACATTGCTTCCGCGCTTTGTCTGATGCACTGATCGATGTAGTTATTGCATTTTGTTTGTGTCGATATTGTGCAACTCGGGAGAGGAACCTATGTTCAGTGGACACATCATGTTTCATGTTTATGCGTACATTTCTTCCGAGTGTCAGAGATGGCACTTCTTTAGTCGGCGTATCACTTACAGGACAAACTGAATAGTCAGCAAATACCATTTATAATGATTACAAATTCCACAAGCGGGCTGTAATTTGTAAAGCGAGAGTAGAACAAGAATTCGTAACCTGACGCAACGGCGCACAGTTTAAGGTTTGTCTCTTTGAAATAAATTCTTTGTTTTGGGTATGCGCGAACAATGATAATCGATGCGGCTTTAATTCGTACGAGACTTCTGAAAATGAAGATTTTTTTAACAATGTTAATTTCTTTTGTCAGATCCTGATGATTGCCGAATTATAGCCAGGCGATGCGCAAAACACCAAGAGTTAGCATTAGCCAAAAGTCGGCAAATTTCGGAATCATCACTAGTACTTTCACTCAGCCTTGAGATTCTGAAGTTTCTTCTCGTTCCTTACTCTTCTAAAAAGGGCGTGGAACGCATTGCAAGCGCATTTTTTGTTGCGAGGTAAACCTCAGTTACGATTTTTGTCGCTGTGTTCTCATAAGTCAATGTTTTCTGCATTTTTCCAGGGCGCAAAGTTTCTGTTCTCACAAAGAAATTGTTGGATCCTCCCTACAATGTCACCATTTAGGCACTGGAGGTCTAATGCAGCGTGGACTAAACAGGAAGCCAGACACTAACCTGCCAGAGCATTCCGATGCACGCTGCCAGAGAATATAAGCAACGAAGAACATGAAAAACTATGCCCCCGCATTTGCAGATTTATGTATTGTCCAACTTTTACAAACGCCACAAACCTGCGTTTGCCCTGATTTGGCTATTTATCATTTCCTTCAAGCGCTACCTTTGAAGTCAAACTCGAAAGGCGCGCGAGCAGTCGCACGCCATTTCGCTTTGTCGAGATGAGCAAACTGCAACGTGTTTTCAGGGCGCGCGTGAGACCGCAGCCACGAGCGAAACGTGGAGAAACGGACCTGTCAAGTGAGCGCACTCTCCCCGCAAGTCAGACACAAGCGAAAGACAGGTGAACCGGATGATGATGATGATGATGCTGACGACTACGATGATGATAGAGTGATGCCTTTCCCTTTGAAACGGGTGGCCGTTACCATGACGGCCTGGCAAAATGGAGGAAGAAACAAACTAACAAACTAAAAAATGGCTGTGGCTTAGCTAAGGTTAAGCCCAGGATGCGAAGCATACTAGCCTTTATTTTAGTTGTTCAACCACTGTTTAGCCTGGTGAACTGCTGTTGCTTGGCTATATTTGGTTCGGCTATACGAAGAAACAACTCATGCGTTACTCTGCTTCGCCTTCAAGAGTGGAACGCGAGAGCGTTCCCGTCGACCCGCCAAGGGGTGTAAGACAATGGGCTACGGCGCAGCGACTACGCGCCCCGCATTGGACGCGGTGAACGTCGAGCAACGCAGCGTTCGGCGCGGCAACGAAATGTGCGCCTGAGCAAGCGACGCACGCCTGAGCCTTAGAAACAGCTCGTTTCTAAGGCAACACCGCATTCATTAGAGGCGCTTTTGTACCGCTTTGAAGCATCGTACTCGTGGCTCAGTGGTAGCGTCTCCGTCTCACACTCCGGAGACCCTGGTTCGATTCCCACCCAGCCCATCTTCCAAGAGTTGAGTTACACCCCGATAGGCATGTGCGTCGCAATATGCACTGGGCTCTGAGAGCAGTTTATCCAGTCAGATCTAGCTGCGCTCCAGCTATCGTCAGCCACTGCAAACATATCGAGATATTCCCTCGGCAACAGCGCCCAACACCTCGCGGCGCTGTCGTCAGTCCAACCACTCCAGGCCACGCTGCAGCAGCGTTCGTGTTAAGCGTGCTGACGGCATTACTAATTGAGGTACAACTCAAATAACGTTTATTGTTTCTTTTGTACAAATGTATTGTCCCCATGACCTGAAATAGAGGTGAACAAGTTGTTCTAATTATCCTTGATGTGGAACGCTGGTTCACCGTCTTCGGCTCGGTACCGTGCATGCAAAACACCCATTGCACAAAATTTCAAGAGATGAAAGTTCGCAATGCAATACTGGCCACGTGAATGAGAATATAGATTTGCTACTAGAATATCCGCTACACGGCTCACAAAGACAACGTTTCATACGAGATTTCATGGCATTGGACCAAAGGCCCTTTAGCCTCAAGACCATGGCCCACGTATTCAATGCAAAGACGGGCGTTAATGGCGCTCTAGATATTTCTGGAAGCGGGCGATATTCTCGGTAAATATTGAGTATTTATCTATACAGTATTTATCATGGGCCTACGTGCAAACGCTCAACATAAACGAAAATGTGCGTGACAATTTTTTTCCACTTATCTGTACAGGTAAAAAGAACAAGCCAACGGAACTGTTCTCGAGCCGATGTGTTACCTGAGACACTGAGTGTCTTTACTTACCCTCTGTAGAAGTCGCTTCGCGTCACTAAGCTGACTAGGTAATGGAAGTGTCGGAACAAGCCGCTTAGGAACGTACGCAGTAGTTCGTCTTTTGATATGGTTATGTAGTCTGACCTGACTAACTTGTGTCTCTGACGTGATTCGGGCTGTCGCTACCGTTTCTTCAGTTTCCGCGATTTTTTGAATGGCTTCAAGCATTAAATGCTTCCTGTGAGAGGTTGTGGCAGAGTAATCCATAATATAAAGAAAGAAGTTTGGATTACAGTCAACGTGAATTCGAAGAAAACAAATAGGAATAGGGCACAAGTCATCCATTCACCAAACGACAGAGTAAACGAAAATTTCACCTTGTATGAGGGAATTATATGTCTTTCATTGCTGCTTTATGTTTTACTCATTTTATTGCGAGCATGCCTTGTCCTCCTCGTCCTAGCTCCGACTTCGTCATCGTCGTGGCGGCATTGACGACACGTTCATCTGCATATTCATTTTGTATTCTTTAAGTGTCACCTTTAGAAGGTATACTACTTGCTGTTACCTCCGAGACGTGTGTACGCGTAGCAGTTTCTTGAGTCACCGTCGCACACGCACGCTCCATGCTACGCCTGATGTGTCATTGCGTGCACTTCGACGTTATAGCTCGGGTTGTCAGCAGTACCTGCTCGTCGCCTTCTAGGTGCGAATCTGCGTGTCGCCGTAAGGTGAAATTTTTGTTTACTCTGTCGTTTGGGTGAATGGATGACTTATGTTTTATTCTTATGTTCCATTATTATTGGATTCCTTTGAATACATACACGTATTCTTTTTTTAATATTCCGAACACCTCTCTTTGGATCGTTGACATTACTGTCGAAATCAGTACGAATGGTGCGAATCATCATTTAATGCGTATGA